>NC_056749.1:252984391-253171891 GCF_019279795.1 Protopterus annectens
TTAGCTGTAGGTATCGCAAAGCATACGTGGCACACAAGGTTTGCTGATATGCACACGAAACACAGTATGCAGCAATACCAGTCAACATTGCAGGATATGTAGCTAAATATATAGAGGTATGTGTGTGTGTGTATATATACCCATAAGTAATAGATATATACTTCTCCCTCTCTGTAGTACAAATGTATACATATATAGACAGACATAAATATAAATACCCATATATATATATATGCAGACACCCATACATCCACATGTCGTTAGATATATATACAGCAATATATATATATATATATATATATATATATATATATATATATATATATGTGATATGTGCATGTGTGTGTGTATGCACACATACACACACACACACACACACATATATATATATATATATATATATATATGTATATATGTGTGTGTGTGTGTGTGTGTGTGTGTGTATATATATATATATATATATATATATATATATATATATATATATATATATACACACACACAGATATATAGCTATGATATGATACAGCACTTAAGAATGACATATGTTCACAATCCGTGCCAATGGGGGGTGAGGGGTCCAATCAACAAACTTGTAACACGTAGCATTAACCCCCCCCCCCCAGCCAGACAGGGGAAACATACAAACAAACACACAAACAATGGAAACACTCCACTGCTCCCCAAACCACAGGCAGGATGCAACTAGGGGGGGGAACACAGTGGACCCGCTAAGTCTAGTCTTGGAACAGAAGACAGGAGGGTCCCTTGCAGGACACCCCAAAAATTATCTTGTAATAGGAGGACACCTGTTCAATGACCTTTCAAGGCAGGGTGTGTGTATGTACCAGGCCTGATGACCCATGGGTTGAGACAAAGTACGAGATGGGTCCCGTGAAGTGGAGAGTGGGCAGTGTGTAGTGGTGTGTTTAGACCCGACCTGCACCCAGAGTAAGGATGAGTGCTGTAGAGGAGGTGCGGGGGGGGGGCTATGGGTATGAAATTATGGGCCTAGGCATGCAGGTTTTGGCTGATGCGGTTCTATTTGGAGCGCCCCAGGGATTTAAGCAATAGTGTGCATTGGGCAGAGCCACTGCCTAACAAGCAGCCACTCCCAGTAGGAGTCCCACTGCAGCACAGTCTATTTTACATGGCAAAGTACAGTATAACCAGATGTGTTGTTGCAAATCCCACTAAATAACACCAAAGAACACATGGTCACAACATCCCGCTGTAGGCATGTAAGCTGCCCTACTATCTGCCCCTCTGTGTGCCCCATTAACACCACTTACCTATCGACCCCTGTTTCATTACTATTAATGTTCACAGTCACAAGTAGGTGACACCTTCTTCCCCAACTATATTGGCAGAATCTGGAACACCCTACCCACGTGTATTACCTCAGCAGTCCCTCACAACACATGTCACTCTCCCACCAATCATTCCAATGGCCTACTATAGAGTTACACTGCCCCCCCCTCTACCTACCTACCTACCCCTTCACTATTCTCTTCTACTCTACCACACAGGTATGGCATAACTAAACCTAACCTGAATACCTGAGTGTAACCCATCCAGAACTGTTAAACTGGAATCTAACTTCACCTTAAACTGACCTTTGTCAACAGTCATACCTGACATGTAAACCTGACCTAAGCGTGTATAATACCGACATGTTAATGCGAACTAAGCATGAAGAATGTGGTAAATAGCTATGTTAAGTCTGTTATTCTCTATGATTGTGTACACCTCAGCAGTACATGTAATGTGTAGCTGGGGTTTACTGTGGAGCTCCACTCCCCGGGCCACCGCTGACAATGGAGAAGCATCCAGTCGGATTGTCCCGGACAACAAATGTGAACTGAATACATGAAGAAGCATGGGGGTATGTGGTAGCAAGTGGGTTTATGCCTGTTTGGGTGGTGGTAAGAAATGCCCACACTAGTTAAGCAATGTGGAGGCCAAGTCCATGTAAGATGCCGTAACCGGAGGTCAGCAAGGCTGAGCCTCATGCACACCAGAGTATACCCACCTACACTTCCTCTACAGCACCTTAGGCACTCTGTAGTCAACAGATCTCATCGTGCCCATTAACAAAGTAATCTGCACTCCCAGGTTCCAACCCCCCCACCCTGCACACTATAGTCTAAGTGAGTTACCACTAAGGCATGGCAGATACACATTCAGCTGCTATCATCCAGCACTGTTATTCAATAGTATAGGAAATGTATGTATGTAGATTAATATCAGCAAACATGTGCACATTGCTCAATCATAGTATTCCGAGCAGTCTGTGTGTATCAATGAACAGTGCCTGTCCAAATATACTGTGAGAACAGTAGTCTTGCATAATAGTGAAGAGAAGAATGAAAAACGGTGCACGCCGTGGGGGCATGTGGGCATGCTTCAGGCACAGAATGTCACACCTGGGGCATTGGTTCCATGGAACCGGGAGATGAGGCTGGCCCGTTGTGTGAACAAACTGCTGCGTCTCAAATGCCTGGCAGGATGCTACCAGTGAGAGAAACAGTGTAGACCAGCAAAGTCTACTGGTGATACAACAACAGGTCCATCCCTGGTGGGATGAACCAAACTTTGTGGGTCACATACATGTTTCCACCAGTACCGGAGGAGGATCGAGGGAAGGCTCAAACATATGTGGCCTAAACAGATGAAGAGCCTGCAGAATCTTGGGTCTTGGTATAATCGAGGAGTACCGACAAGTGCAGAGAGGGAAATATGTGGAGGTGTGGTATGGCTGGGCTAGCAACTGGGGAATGGATAGATGCTGTGTACGTGGAGCTCGGGGGCCAGTGGAAGGAAACATGGGTATTACAATATGGTAGAAATATGCAAATGAAGCAGAACAGCAATAGTTTAGTGGGTAGAGCATCCAAACAATGAGCAGGCATTCCTGGTTCGGTCCTAAAGTCTATTTTACATGGCAAAGCAACTTATAACCAATATTTTTGTTGCAAGACCCACTAAATAGCTGATATATATGAACTGGAGTAGCACAAGAAATGCACATGTGACATTTCAGTGTCAGACAGAATAAGGCACTAGTAAGCAGCTGTAAGCCGAAATAGGCAATAGTAGGCATATGCACACACTAGTACATGGGCGTAAGGCTTTAAGACTGCTTTAGAGTGTCTTAATAACTCTGTATCCAATGGGCCTTTGTCAGCCCAGCAACAAAATAAACAGCCATGCAGGTCACAAACCCAGGACCCTATACACTATAGTCCCAGTAGCTATCCACCAAGCCATAACAGACATACAGAAGAATGGGACAGTAGTAAACATGTCCTCACCATAGTATAACCAAACTGAACCTGTGAAAGACATCAGTATACAGTCATATGTGACATAACTGACTACAGAACATACATATGTGAACTGGAGTACAGCAGTAAGTCTAGATGTGAGGTGTTAATGTAATAACGTGTAGAAGTTCCCAGTACCCCATACAGTGTCCGTACACATGTCAAGGATACATGACACATATATAACAAATGGCGAAAGGGGTAATCAATGCCAAAAGGCAATTATCATGCAAATCTAATAATACGCACCCCTAAGCATAGCACAGCACTGGCTCCCAGACTACTGGCAGGATACTACCAGTGGGATAAACAGTGTCACCCTGCTAAGTCTACACTTAAACAAATACATGTCCGTCCCTGGTGGGACGACCCCAAATGTCTGCCAAAAAGAGTCCTTGGGGTAACATAACATGCCTAAAAAGTAAGCACAGATGGTGATGTATGTTCAAGGACTACATGTGTGGGAAGCCTGAAGATCCATGGGTTGAGACAACATATGCAAAGGGTCCCGAACAGTGGAGAGTGGGCAATGGGCAGTGGTGTGGTTTGGTTAGGCTGGAACCTGTAGGAAGGATGACTGATGTGGAGGGGGAATGGGGTGGGGGGAGGGAATGATGGGTACAACATTATGGACCGAGGCGTGCCATGGTTGGATGAACCCGTTCTAATGGGACTGCCCCATGGATGTCAGCGAGAAAGGAGGGGCGGACACAGGGAATGTTCTGAGACATACCATTTCCCATGGCAAACCACATTATGGGTAATATGTATATTGCATAACCCACAGAATAGCATATATACATGAATTGGAGTACTGCAGCCAAGAAATATAACAGGAGTACTGCAGGAAATGCACATGTTAGGTGTCGGCATCATAATGCATACAGCAGTAGTTAGGTTAAGCAGCACTAAGCTGTTGTAAGCATATGTCAGCACTAGCAAGTGAGTTTACATTTTCAGGCTCAGCAAATCTGATGCAAACTATCAGCAGGCATATGTAACCGGAGGTCTGTGTTTGCATGATGGTGAGCACTGCATACACAAAGTAAGCAATGTCGAGGCTAACCTGGTGAAACTGGCTGTTACCTGCAGTTGGTGATGCATACCATCGCGCAAACATGCTCACGACTGATTACAAGTGCCTTAATCACCCTGCATCTGACCGCCCTTGCTCAACCCTGCAACATAATTGACAGCCACTGCACGGCCCAAACCCAGGACCCTGCATACCACAATCATAGTGAATTAACACTACACCATGTCGGATATACAGACATCCTGTGTACTGCCAGATATATCATGCAGGACAGTGTATCTGCATAAGGGGAACTGTACTAATATCACAACACTCAACCTCTTATTGCAAACATTGTGGACATAGTGTGACAAAAGTTGGGTACATATCTGGACACGTGAAATATTGTTGATATACATGTAAAACGTTGCTAGGTAAACATTGATCTGTTGTAATATACAAAATCTGAACAACATGATGTTTGCAACTGTAACATATCGGCATTCCTGACTGATCACATGCCTGACATCATCCAAATCAATTGGCCAGACAAATGTGGGGCAGGCCAATATTGTGAGCCACTCATGCATGGACATATGGACAATCATAGATCTGTAAATGTAGAGAGATACACAGGTACATATGAATGTCTGAATCACACATACATCATATTACATCAGTGGTATGTAGGTGGTTGGATACATATGTCCACCTATATTTAGATATGTATATAAATACATATATATATATCTATATATATATATCTATATATATATATATATATATATATATATATATATATATATATATATATATATATTATATATATCTATATATCTATATATACACACATATATATTTACAGATAGATATGTGAATTGCAGCACCAGATAGGAATAACAACCGGAACCCCCTCCACAAAATAACTGACCTTATGCACAGTTGATGAAGTGGGGGCTCAAATGAGGGGAACCTGGTAATGACTGCTATATTCCCCCCCATCACAGCTGTAACAGATATGCTGTGCAATGCAATATCCAGCACAGGCAGTTCTTGACCCCCAGGACCCTCCGTAACACAACTACAATGGTCTAACAGTAGGCCACTACAGCTGTAGAAAGTCAGGGCAATATCCAAAACATATCAGCCAGTCCAGTCATGCAACTGTACAGAGAATGTATACCATCATCTAGATGTATCTGCGTGTAAATATATTACTATTGTATATGTGTGTATATATATATATATATATATATATATATATATATATATATATATATATGTGTATAGCTTTCTAACACTGTATACATAGATATTACTATATATGGACATATATACATGCTAATGGCTACATTGACACATATATGTGTCTACATATACACAGCGCGTAACATATGTGTATGCAGATATACAGCTATGTAGATATATATGGATATAGTTGAATATATGTCAGCAGATATATATATATATATATATATATCGGTACATATGGCCATACATCTGTAGAGAGCAATGGCAGATTAATGAACACACATATGTCTACATGCACCATTACTGAGGTTGAGAGGCCCCACACACTATATGTCTTGTACAAATAGGAACCCCCCCCCACGGCCAAACACATCCACCCGGCAATACACTACCAAGTGTTGCAGATCCCGTAACCAGGACCTGACATGACATGGGCACAGGAAGTTAAGAGTGCAACATCCCTCCTGTATGATGTCAGGCTGGTATTGTTGACATATCATGCAGTACAGTCTGCCCCCCATAGGTATGTAAACTGTGGTAGCCACATCCCCAGGATACATATACACAGACACAGATATGCAGATACATACATACATATGTATATATATATATATATATATATATATATATATATATATATATATATTACTCCATGGTTACTATCAATGGCCAATATGCAGTGTACTACCCACATATTGGCTGTTGCCTAGGCATGTGTGTGCTTATGAGACATGGGTTGAGAGTGTGCTCTAGGTAATACTGGGGTTGCTAAATGTGATTACCTGGCCTTGATGTCACATGTACAGGTATGGCTTTGCACCCTAGCCTCTCAGCTGTTTCACATCTGTTATACCTGTATGGTGGACATATAGTAGGTCCGTCATATAAGACATATGCAAAACCCACTCCATATTGGCCACAGGTGTGACACGCTCACAACCACCTCTACACAGGATACGAGGTATGAACACACACACACACACACACACACACACACACACACACACACACACACACACACACACCTGTCATGTCTGGGAGTAGAACCCCTACCTAACTAGTGTATTACACCTCAGCACTGCGCAGTTATAGTACGCACCATGCACATTACTGAAGTACTCCTTCCGCAAGGGTGTAATCCACAATGAATGACATCAGCAGGATTGCCAAAGTAGGCCTTTTGAAATATACTGCGGGGTGACTACCCTAAAATGCATTGCTCCATACACAGACAGTGAGATACACACAAAATGTCCACGACTGACGTGTGGGGTATAGAACTCCTGACAGAGGTCTATACCACACTACAGCATGGAGCTGTTATGGGATGCACCACGGGGATTACTAGGGAACTCCTTCCCCAAAGCTATCTTTCACAAAGAATGACATCAGCTGGATTGCCAAAGTGGGCCATGTAAAATGTAATGCGTGTGACTAGTATATAATGCATTTCTCCGTTTACAGACATGGACAAACACAAAACATCCAGAACTGCCATGGGTGAGGCGGGAACTCTGCCACAGTTCTAAATCACAATTCACTGATAAGCAGTTACAGGACGTGCTATGGAGATTACTGGGCAACACCCTTCCCAGAGGTGTATTTCTAGGTGGGTGACATCAGCAGGCTTGTCAACATCGAGTATAGGAATTTTAATTTGTGTGGCTACCCTAAAATGCATTGCTCTCTACACAGACAGAGACAGACAGACACACACAGTTGCTACATCTGGGGTTAGAACACCTACCTAGCTACTTTATCACTCTACAGCAGTACATAGTTATGGGACGCGCTACGGTGATTACTGGGCTACAACCTTCCCAGAGGTGTATTTCTAGGTGGGTGACATCAGCAGGCTTGCCAAAGCAGAGTATAGGAATTGTAATTTGTGTGGCTATACTAAAATGCATTGTTCTCTACACAGACAGAGACAGACAGACACACACACACAAACTTGCCACGTCTGGAGTTAGAACACCTACTTAACTAGCTACTTTATCACTCTACAGCAGTACGCAGTTAAGGGCTGTGCTATGATGATTACTGGGCTACAACCTTCGCAGAGGTGTATTTCTAGGTGGGTGACATCAGCAGGCTTGCCATAGTTGAGTATAGGAATTATAATTTGTGTGGCTACCCTAAAATGCATTGCAGTCTACACAGACACATACACACACACACACACACACACACACACACACACACACACACACACACACACACACACACACACTTGCCACATCTGGGGTTAGAACAACTACCTAGCTACTTTATCACTCTACAGCAATACGCAGTTACGGGATGTGCTATGGTGATTACTGGGTTACAACCTTCCCAGAGGTGTATTTCTAGGTGACATCAGCAGCCTTGCCAAAGTTGAGTATGAGAATTGTAAGAGGTGTGGCTACCATAAAAAGCATTGCTCTCTACGCAGACAGACACAGACAGACACACACACACTAACACACACACACACAGGCACGCACACGTCTGGGGTTAGAACACCTACCTAGCTACTTTATCACACTACAGCAGTATGCAGTTACGGGGCACCCTACAAAGATTACTGGGCTACACTTTTCCCAAGGGTGCATGTCAAAGTGGATGACCTCAGTGGGTTTGTCATAGTAGGGCTATGGGGAGGGCAGTGTGTGCGCATGGCCAATAACCCATTCATCTAGAGGTTGACACACCACATGCGGGCACAAGCAGAGTTATATTCCACAGGTACGTGTATACAGCTGCTACATGACTACTTCCTTGTGCAGTCATGTTGCACAGCTAGCACTTCCACCACATAGTCCATAATGCTGACAGATACCGGTGGCTAATGTCTACAGTGAGTGACATCTGAGCATCATGTGGTTGTAATCATTTGGCTGTGTGCTGGGTGGGACAAACTTCATAATGGTTGGCACCTTGTCACATTCACTCTCTCCCACACATCTATGTATGTGTATGTTTGGCTTATTATAGTGTATTGTCCTTGGATATATGCATGTATTCCTATCCACTGTGTGAGCAAAGTATTAGTGGTGCATATTGAGGAGTGTCTGCACTAACATCTGCAACTGCCAGATATGTCTGGTCCACTGTTGTTTGCAGACATGGGCTTCTTTTGATTATGTGTGTGAGCATGCCCAGTATCACCTTTCAGTATGTTGTTGACTGACAATGCCTTCATTTCTCTAAGTGTGGGAGCATGCCCAGTATGCTCTTCTGTATAGAATGTGTGGATCAATACCAGGTAGTCTGTACTCCAGTGCAGACCTTTGTGTTGTACGCCGACAGGTAGCAAGGTTTTTCTGCTGGGTATCCGTCGATCATTTGGCAATATGGGGACAAACTGTGCAGGGGATAGTGTGTACTGTGGGTGATTGTGCCTGTGCTGCTTCAGCTGCATGGTATCACTGTTAGCAGAGATATTCAGACATGTGTACTGTTATACACAGTGATGTTTTCTATCTTCATGTACTGCCAGGTGGACATTTTTGCTCACAGTGCTGTCTTGGGGGACCAGGGTGACTTGCAGCTGTGTCCGGTATTGTGGGCAGACACCTATGTATTCATGGTAAGTTATGCCATTCTGGAGGGGGAGCTGCAGACACTTGCTGCTGGGTCTTCATATCCGGTTCAGCACCTTGGTAGAGTGCTGGTGGGGGATACCATACTTGTACACCGATTGACAAGACAGTATGGGCTTATCTTGCTGTGGCAATGCCTCACAGCTGTACAGATTCACAGAGGTTGCCCAGAGGCAGGGGCCATGTGTCAGGACATTAACCCTATTGTGGTGTATGGGCAGGTGTGTAGCCACCAATTTATGTCTTTGCAGCCAGGTATAGTGTGGGCACACAGCTTGGTGTCAGACCCTGCACATTCCATGCTGGCCATGCTCCCCCCTCTGTTATTCTAATCTCTTCCATACATTATGCATACATTCTCTGATACTTTCCCTAAGGGTATCATCCCATCACAGGTGTGTGTTAGTGTTGGTCCACAGTTCATGCAGTGGGACATGGTGGACATGTTACTGTGGTTTGTCCACATGGCCTTGCATATGGCTTATATGGAGTGTGTTATGT
Organism: Protopterus annectens; assembly: GCF_019279795.1. Taxonomy (NCBI): domain Eukaryota; kingdom Metazoa; phylum Chordata; order Ceratodontiformes; family Protopteridae; genus Protopterus; species Protopterus annectens. Next base: position 252,994,069 of record NC_056749.1, read on the forward strand.
TATTTGGGTGTCCATGACTTAACATGCATTGGCAGTACGTGTGAGACACAGGCCTTTGGCAGATGCTTGTGGGGCATTAGGTGTTGCTGTGGGTGACATGTGGCAGGCTGTTGCATTCTGTCAGGCCTACAGTCGCAGACCACCATACAGTATATTCCCTTGGGGTGACAGGGTAGGTGTGATAAGTGTTCATGCAAATTCCTTCTATCAGTCTTGATCTGGTGTTGTGGATGCTGGCAGGGTGCTACGTACAGCTAGGGACACACCTGCATGGAACACCAGCACTGCATGCTGCTTCCACTACTGTCATGTATAGGAGGAGTCATACTGTACCCATTCCCCACAGTAGGGATATGGCCAGAGAGGTACCTGTGGGTGGTGTTTGCGTGAGCTGGGTGCATGTGTGCTATGGATACTACTTGCATCTGACACACATATATGCATGGGGCATTCCAGGTATGCTGGCATATGCAGGAAAACCAGCTGTTTCCCAATACATCAGTCCTCCTTTGTGATCTGCAGGTGTTCAGGAGGACATCACTAGTATCCCCTACTACAGGACCGGTTGCTGTGATGCATACCTGTAAGTACAATTCCAAGGGTGTCTCCATTTCACAATGATACACTGTATACTGTGTGTCTGGGGTACTTTCCTCTGTATACTGCTTGTATATCTAGCCAAACAGCCATGCCAAGTCAGTCTTTCAGATGGTGACACATATTACCACCATACATTTATATTGGCTTACTGGTAACAGGTGGTATACTGGTGGGGATTGTCCTTGGCCCTGCAGTTGTGAGGGCTTGTCCCTGTCATCAGCAGTACTGGGCTATGGCCACCAGGTCTTACCTCGACATGCATACATACTGACCACTCTCACACAATATGAAACACACACCATCCTAATACACACAGACCTGCACATTTTGCACATGCTACAACCTATCCTGCTACCTTGGCCACCTCTAGGCATCTCTGCTCCACTCGTATTATACCTAATCATGCATGTTACTACATTTCTACACAGGACTGGGGGGGAGGGGCAAACCTGACTGTTACTACATTTCTACTCTGGATTGGGGGTAGGGGCACACCTGACTGTTTCTACATGTCTATATGGGAGTGGGGGGCACACCTGACTGTCATTACATTGCTATGTAGGATGGGGGGGCACAAGTGACACTTGTACACATTTGCTATGACTGTACTGGTATTCATTCTGTATTGCTAACTATCATGCTGTCTACATGCATACCAGTGTACTACAGATCATGGCTTTGGTTGCCCTACATATTATTTTCTGACGTCCTACCCTTTATAACTGGCATCCCACTGCCTGCCCTGCTGTGGTCTGTCTGTATAGACCTGGGGGTGGGGTTAACCCTAGCCATCATTCTGGGGCCATGGTACAGGCCCTGTTTGGGTTTGTGTCCACCTGACCTGCTGGCTGCAACTGTTGTTGGGTATGTGAACCATCCTGACTGGCATGTGTGGGTCATATGGACACACATTTCACACAGCACATTTCCTGCAGTGGTTTTTGTCACCCTGTGTAGTACTAGCTACTATGGTGACTCCAGTATGCGTTACACATGTCAGGGTGCCACTATGGGTGTCTACTGTCTGTTGCCATAACATTCAGCCACCCAATTCCCTTGCATGCTCACATCCATACCATAGCTACAGGTGACAAAAAATTCTACTCCATTTGGCAATCGGTAGGTTGACCGACTTACCTTGCGGGTGTGCCAGACTTGCGGATGGTGCTGGAGAGCTGCCTATGTCATATGCACATAGTACTCTCCCTATACATGGTTGAGCACAGATGGTGTCATGTTCGGCATCCCTTTTACTGTATGTGCGAGTCAGAGAGAGGTGTCATTCCCTGGGACCCTACTGTGTCAGTGCATGTGCTATGCATTGCCTCTTTGCCAAGGTCAGGGCATACTGGGCACGCCTCCTTCTGCCTACTCCTGGGGCAGGCTCTGGTTCTTCCTCCTTCAGGTCACTCTGTGCCTGTGCAGGCCTTTGCATTGGTGGGGGGCTGTGCGGCCCTGCCCCATGCTGTTCCTGCTGCAGCTGTTTCCACAGGATCATATTGTGTAGCATCGCACATACCATCACAATTTGGGTACATGCGGCTGGTGAATACTGTAAGGCTCCACCGGATGTGTCCAGACACTGTATCCATGACCACAGCATTCCAAACACATGCTCTATTATATGTCTGGCCTGTGCGTGTGGCTCATTATTGTGTTGTTGTTCAGGTGTGTGTGCATTTCTGATGTGTGTCATCAGCCACGGCTCAAGTGTGTACCCAGCATCCCCCACTAGGTGACCATCGGGGATGTTCCCATTGGCAAATCTCTGGTACAGCTGAGTCAGATGCCATATGTGGGAATTGTCATAGCTTCCAGGGCAGCCAGCACACACATTCATTATAATGCCCTGGGCATTATATACAACATGGCAGTTGATGGAGAGGATGCCCCTGTGGTTGATGTAGGCCCTACCCTGCTCACCAGGTGGTGCTTTGATGCGTATGTGCGTGCAGTCTATAGCATCCACTACCCCAGGGTATTATGCTACTTTGTGGAAGAGATGCATATTGCTGGTCAACACCTCACGGGTGTTGAGGAAATATACATACTTACTGGCATGTGCTGACATGGCATCCAGGAACTGGTGGAATAATCTGGATACTGATGCCTGTGAGATCCCCATGTTATCCCCAGTTGTGCTTTGGGAGGTACATGTGGCTAGTATACCTAGGCGTACACATACCTTGATATCCACTGGGATGCGTTCCCCTCGTTCGGTTTGGTGTCGGGTGTGGCCGGCACAGCTCAACTACTTGCTGTAGGAGGTCTCAGTCCACCCTATAGCGCTCCACTATCTCTGCTCATGTAGCCCCTGGTAGGTTACTCTGGTTCTGTACACTTTTCTCCGTCTCTTCACTGTGGATTGTTCAGCAGGATGCACATCCTCATCACCCTCAGCCTCTTGCACATATTGTTCTATGTTGCCTGCTGCAGCCCTTCTCATTTTGTAGGTTTGTTTGTTAAAATTTCCCCACTTGTATACACCGGTGGTGTAGAGTGTGGAAAAAACCACTGAGGAAGGTGTTTGCTTAGTTTATAGTAGTGTTCTGGGCTGGGCTGCTGCCTGTGTAATTCGCTGCTTCTGATACATTTCACCTGCAGATATGCTAGTTCTCCTTGATTACCTTCCTACTGCTGATTTCCCTTCCCATTGCCCTTCTGTTTGGGCCCAGGGCCAAGCCGTGCAAACAGAGCACTCGGATGTGCACACTGCTGTTTCCTGGTTTAACTTCTTTTTTCTTCCTGTAAATCCTGGAGTGTGGCACGCAAACCTGCTTACACTTTGTAAAGAGTACTGGGCAGGTTGAGACACACCCCCTAGCTTGGCTGTGCTAAGCTGGGAGCATACCCGAGCCACAGGGCTCCAATCCGTTTTCAATATGCCTGACACATCCACCCATGATACCACCTACCTCCTAGTCTTGCACTCAGCTATTTATACTCTTACACTGTTGGGACCTGCCTCACATGCTGGGGAAAACAGGGATTCACTATCCTTCCCCTCATTTGCATAGGATTGCCTGCTAATGCATAGTTACGTGTGTCACACTGTGCCTCCCCCCTTAGTAACCACTATTCACTGGCCAGGTTGTCTTTTGCCTGCCACTGACTTGCATGGCGGAATACTGATTTTAGTTAGACTGCTTTTTTTATGTTTATTTTCTTATTTCCCCACCGATCCCATTTGTGTGCCACTGCCCTATGCTTCAACAGCTGTGATCGGCAGACATATAATAAAAGTTATATTTTGTACATCTTGCATTGTTTGCAATGCCAATGGCCTTATACTTGAACATTGGCATGCTTTCTCAATGAAACGCAGTGTTTATTTGGTGCTGTCATGTCTTCGTTTTGGATTTTGCAAAACCACACTCGGTTACTAACCGAGTAAATTTCTGCATATTACGCTAGTCCTGCATGCCCTGATTCCTGCTTCCTGGATAGCAGATTTACCTCATTTGCATGTTTTTCACCTGCAAATGGGGTAATTTGCATATGGGGGCTATGAACATGCAGTACTAGTGCTAGAGCAGTAGCACACATCAAACGAGCACGTACGTGGATCGCTCGGCCGCCATATTGCCAACATTACCCCTTACACTGATCATGCACACCGTGCAAGCTTTTGAGAATCCGGGGGGGATGTTTTAAAATACAACTGGTACCATGTGATAGATTTTACCACTGATAAGCCTACACCAAACAAATGCCTGTTTGCCCACCTTCTCTATCATCAGTCCCTGAATCTTCAAACTTCTGATAAACATTCTTTGATTTCCAGAACAGTGTGCCTAGTGATTACCTATGAACAGGAAAGAAACTGTTGACTTTATTAACTCAGCTCTTTAATCAGTCCAGGCAAATCAGTCCAGCCCAACTTGCCTTTGCTATCATGGAAATCATAAAAGTTATTTATTCCTTGATCTTGATTTGAGACAACTAGTCAGTCAGCATGATGGCTGTTAGATATGGAGTATATATATCTTTAATGTTAGTGGGTTAGCTATTATGAGCAGTATGTTATGTGGCACACTTTTGCTTTCAGATGTTTCACTTGCAAGATACATGCTGGTGAGGTAACATCAAATAATCTAAGCCTGTTGCTACTTATTGTCTCTCAACATGACACCATGTCCGAGAAAAGAAAATCTGATAAAAATTTAGAAACATATCCACTGAATTGAGGCACTTTTTAAGAGTGTATATACATCTGAAAGTCCAGAAGTGTGATTGTAATTGGATAAAAATGGCCCAATCTACCCATCGGAATTCATTCAGTACAAGAAACGCTAGAAAAAGTAAATAAGATCTGGATAAATGAATTCTGCTTGTTTTTCAACACAAATGAATTAGCTGAGAAGCCTGAAAGGTTACAGTGAGAGGAACAATAAACACTGCACTGGTAGATCACTGCCAGTCCAAAATAAATGCCATTTACTCAGCATTTATTTTCTTGATCTTCAGAAGAGTACAACATTATACAGAGATTATAGATACTTATATTACTGAGATAACAAACAGAGCTAAATATCATGAATGTGACAATTTGCATAGCTCGTTTATAAGAGATGGAATATTAAAGGATAAGAAACTCTGAAATGACAAGCAGGTTATTAAAACTATTAGAAGACATGGTTTAACCTCATCAAATAGCTGTACATGGATGCAATGCAAATGAATCTACTAGCACAAAATAATTAACTGATGAAAAGGATGTTTATAAAATAAAACATGTTAAACAAAAAAGAGTTGAGAACTAAAGATATGATGAGTTGCAGAATAGATATGAAATAAAAATTCACATGAGAATGCAAAATCGAAGCCAGATAAAATACTATGCAGCTGAAGTCCTTGCATCAAGCAGAGAATGAGGTTATAAGCATGAAAGGATGACTTATGATGCATGTAATCAGTCTTGCAGAATTTCTGCTACAGAAAGGCATTTTTGATGAATAAACAGATAAAATGATTGTTAGTATGTAACACGGAAATGAAAATATAGATTGGAGTCTGAATATGCATCAGAAGCTATGATACAAGATTGCAAATTAGAATATTACAAAGAAAGGATGAGAAATAATGCACATATATAATTTTAAGTAAGCATAAATGTAGTGTGGAATACATTTCCAAGGAATAATAAATATCCCTATGGGCTGCAGTAAAACAGCCCTGTTTCCACAATGCATCAATTTTCAGTTCAGAGACACATCAGCCATAATAAGGAAAGACTTTATTACCAGTTAATTTGCATGTCTCTGAATCACAATTAACTATCACAGAGTGCAGACCAGCACTTCTGCAGTAGCTAACAGTGTTGGTGGTGACCACATCATGTAAGCTTAGGCAATCCCCCAGTCACCTCGCGACAAACAATACAGACATTCAAACACATACAAACACATACCACAGACCTTATACCTGTCTCTGTGTTGTCTGAACATTTCTGATGTCTCTTTTTTCCTTGCCATGGTCAGCCCTTAACAGTCAGCCATTAATAGGGTCTATATTATATCATTGAACGCTTAAAAAAGCGAACGCTGATTGATCGACCTAATTTAAGCGAAAGCTTACAATCTCGAACTGTCAGATCAGCGATTTTTTTCCCAGGGAAAAAAAATCGCTGATCCAAAACACATACACACAACACAAGCACACCAAACAAACAGAAATCCACACACACACCTAAAATCTGATACCTAACCCTACACTAAACTATGCACACACCACTAACTACCCAATTACCTTAACCCAAACCCTAACCCTAAGGTCCGTCACTATCGCACACTCACCTCACTCGCTCCCTAACCCTAACTCACTTAAATCCGCCCTAACCCTCATGTCCACTCAATCGCACACACACCTAACCCGAGCCCTAACCCTAATTCACCTAAATCACCCTAACACTCACATCCACACAATCGCACACTTACCTGAATCCGACCGGTAACTTTCCACCATAATACTGAAAATACTGAAGGAACAGAAACGGACAACCGAATTCTTTCCCTAGGAAAAAATTTGAGTTTCTGCTGCTTTGATATTTTGCAGTTTCGTGAAAATAAGTTCGATCAATCAGCGTTCACTTTTTTAAGCGTTCGAGGATATAATAAAGACCCCATTAATAGCAGGCATTTATGTTTCAGGCTTCATATCCTTTAGCAGGATACGGCAAAAGCTGCTATCCTGGTGGCTCTCTCCATTTCTGCTACAAGGTTGACAGCTATGATCAATGCTTCCTGTCCCTCTCCCTCATATGTCACAATGTGCTGCATGCATTGAATAATGGCCAACATCCTCAATACGGGTTTATAAAAATCCTACTGCACTAACTTTTCATTTACAACAGCTGATAAATGTAGTGGTTTTGTTTGTCAAGGCTGAATGACTGAGACGCCGCCCCTCCTTTGTACTTAGAATTTAAAAAACATAATTGTAAAAAAAATTCAATCTCTGTGATCCAGTCATAGCACAGAGAACTAACATACTCTGTCCAAAGTGGGACGGTACAGAGCTTTAAATCTTTTTAGTGCCTTTTAAGGAATATTACTTATCCTTGTATTCACTGCACCCCTCCAGGCAATGTTCAGCCTAAAAGTTATGCCTGGTGTCTAGTGTTCCTCCACGCCACGATCTCTGCTCTAATTAAATGCTACTTAGGCATGCTTTAAAAGGGTTTTCTCTGATGTCCATTGTTTTTCTCAGTCACCATTCCCCATTCTGTTTAAATGCTCCTCAAGCACCTTTTTAAAGAATTATCCCTGGTGTCTAGTGTTGGCCTCACTCTGAAATCCACATTCTGTCTAAATGACACTCAAACATGCTTTTAAAGAGTTATTCCTGGTGTCTAGTGTTCTTCACTCCCAACCCTGTTTGACTGAGAACCACTCAGACACACACTTTTAAGGAGTCATCTCTAGCATCTAGAGGTCCTCCCACCCCGTTCTGTCTAAATGTTTGTTAGGCATGTTATTTAAGACTTATTCCTGGTGTCTAGCAATTCGCCCATCATCCAATCACATTTCTCTCTAGGTGCTGCTCAGACACATTTAAAGAGTTATCCCTGAATGTTAGTGGTTCTCTCATCCAATGCTGCAGGTTGTGGTCATTAGATTAGGTGTGTGAAAGTATGACAACCACCACAACCCACCCACCCACATACATACATATATGCACACACACACACACACACAATCCCTGTCCTGACCCAGTCATACTCACAGATGCACACATACACGTGCATGCACATACACGCCACTGCCTTACTTAACACCTTCTAATTCCAATACCACCACCTCTAGGCAGGCAAACACTCACACATGTGCAGCCCCTCACATATACTCATGGACACAATCCCTAGCATTATCCTGCTACTAAACTCCCCAGTACTCACCTCTACCACAATGAATGAACAATGCCTTTCCACCATGTTCACTACCAAGAGGTGCAATAAGCATGACTTGCTTGGCATGTATATACCTTCCTGCAGGCATTTCCAGGGGATATCTCATAGCTAATAAGCATATGTCTCTGTCCGGACTACATTATTATTAGCATGTAGCATGGCCACAGAGACAGATCAACACAGCACTATACATCTCTAAATTTCAAAACATTACTGTGAACTTTACACCTCTAATTCACCTTGTGGAAACATTTACAAATCTGGCCCATTGTCTAAAGAAAATTTGACATACTAGGATTCAGAAATACTGAACAGAGAGCTGTGTGCACCTTGCTAATCACTTGTGGTCACTGAGCAAGTCAGTTAGGTAAAAAAATCTGTTGACACATAAATTTAAAAACTCAAATTGTTTTTGAAATTGTGATAATTACAGATGCTAATATTCCTAATATATGTGTTGGATAGCTTGTGAGAAGGTAGTAATGTTAAAACAAATTCAGTCAGATAGTGTGCAGAGTCTTAGCAATGATATCCTATGTGAATATGCTGATTTGTTTACAGGATTAGGAAATTTAGCAGGAGAATTGCATTACAACTAATTTGAGATGTTGTGCTACTGATAGATGCTAGAAGAGGAGGACTAGAAGCTCTCCAGAGTAGAAGAGACAGGAAATGAAGTCAGTGGAAATTTTAGGAATCATTAAGAAGCAGTTACGGGTGAGTGGCAAGTCACTGCTTAATAAATAAAAGATACAGTTCCTATTTGAATTCATATGTAAGGGCTGAAAAATATATAAAGGATAGAATGAATACCTACAGTGGAAGAAGTAATCTCAAAAATGCCATGTGCACAGCTATTTCAATACTAGAAGCAATGCAGGAATTTTGGCAAAGCCAGACAAGCACAGTCCAAAATGAGTATATTTACCAAACTACAATGAATGTAAAGGCTCTTTTTCTTCTGTTCTGTAATTTTTCATCTCCAGAGGTATTCAAAGGCAGTTCTGCTCAAGAAATCAAAGAGATGGAAGGTGATGAAAATGTAACTTGTCATCTTTTTCTGTGGAGTCGGATACAAGAAGAGCATATCATGAGACTAACACAACTGCCGAGCAGATTAACACAGCATGCTTTCAAGTTAAATTAGTGCAAATGTGAAATATGTGTCACCAGTCTGAAATACACCAATCATAGTCTTATATATGTTAATATTGAAGATTTAGGTAGCATTAGAGCAACTGTGCAAATGTCAAAGGAATTAAAAACAAACAGGCATTACTCTCTTCTGCAGGAAAGATGTAGGTTTTTAACAGACCTGTACATAATATACTTGACCTAATTATACTGCACATGGCAAAGTAGAAGGCAGTTGAAATCGTATAGGATCTGTGATCATAAAAGAATAGGCCAATTGCTTGTAGAGCAACAGTATTTGTAGTGGCACAAAAGGATATGCTCAGAGATAAAAGAAGTGTAAGGATATGATAAATTGATGTCTCTATGGTAAGAAAGTTCAGGTAGAGACAAATCAAAATTTCTGCAAAGCAAATTTACAATGTCTATGCATAAGGTATTGCTAGCACTGCAGAGAATATTACTTTAGCTGTGAATGTAAGATCTGAAAATGAAATACAGACCGGTCAAGAAACTGCACATAACAGATATTCTGTGCAGATCTTACCAAATGTCAGTGCAAGAAGACTTGATGGAAGAAGAAATAGATATCCTTCAGCTAATTTCACAGTTACCAGTTACAGAAGACAAGTATTTTTGTGGCCTACTGATAATCAGTTAGAGGTATAGTTACTGAAAGAGGTTACATTAAAAGTTAGCACTGGAAAAAGTTGGTTTGATGTACAGGATCAAAGTTTATTGACCACCAAGGAGCTTGATGCCTCAGATTCCATACTGGAACTTATGGATGCTCATGTAGGTATCCCGTTCCTGAATGTATGGATTGAGAAGTGAATTTATTCAACTGTGTGGAATACTTTCAAGATCAAGATAAAACTTAAAGCAAGGGCATAGGATTGAGTCCATTTTAGGCCATTGGGTTTACCCTAAAGTTTCCATCATTATAAAAGTCATCTAGATGCTGCTATCAAGTGTCCATTGTCTCAAAGTTCTAACATTTTGAAAGGATAGTTTTATTACTCAACTAATTTGATTCAGAGACATTTCATGGTATTTGTATGCTTTCTAAAACCTTTTTTTTTATAAAATCTTAAATTTTCTTGTCTGCTACAGATTTTTAGTTGTATATTTTCAAAAGAAAGATGGTCTCTGCAGACCTTGTAAACCATTTTAAGATCACTTACGAGTATTCTAAAGGACAAGTTGAACAATTTTAAGATTTTCAGTTTTTCACTGTATGATAATGTCTATATACTAATAATTTTATTAATAAGTCTATGTTTCAGGTTTTCTAGTTCTCTACTATTATAAGTACTAAAATTGACAATCATATTCATGTCCTCATAATACGTATAAACAGAGACATTAATACATTTTCATTTTTGACTTGATGAGTCTGTTTGTACATCTGGCCATATTGGAACCACCAGTTCCATAATTCTTTGACATAGTGAATAAATGTTACATTTTATTTATTGACTGATTTATATTTGTTTACCAGGGTAGTGCACTGATCTATAATGCACAATATCAGGCTCAGCCTGAGTGAAATACAAAGATTTCTCAAACAGAAAATACTGAAATTCAAGGACAAACAGAGCAGTTCAGACTACTGCATGTACATTCTAGTGAACAAGGACAGTACAATTTTCAATTAAGCAGAGTATAATATGCAACATATACATTAGTTTCTAAAGTGGGTTAATCTTCAATGAATCTTGAAAGAGGTGAAGAGACTCCGAAGGGGGACAGCTTAGGTGATATGTCCTATGTTGAAGCAGGAGCATTTGGCATGGATGAAGATGTACTTTTTGAGTTGCATTCTGAATTTGGAATAAGTGTTGATTTATTTAATGTCGATGAGGAAAGCTTCCTGTTATCTCACCTAATCCAGTGAAACTGATTTTTCTAAACTTAAAAGGTGGCCAGTTCATATGTAATTTCAGGTCAGGTCAGATAGGAAAGAATAGTTGATGTGTTCCCTTCTGCTGCCAGAAATATGCTCCAAATCTGAGAGTGCATGTTCCATTTGGTTATAGTAAAATCATTAGTAAAAAAGAAAATACAGTCACATTTTAAATTTAAGGAAAAAATAACGTGTCCAGTGACTGTCTAAAGTTGACAGAATAACAGTTCCAATCATCTAAAAGAGAAACCCTTGAAAATATACATGGATTTCATCTCTGAATAGTTAAGTACAAAGAAAGAGCTGGAGATTTTTTATCCAGAAATGTTAGCTCATAATAAAAGCGGACACTGCATATTCAGTAGGACCTGATTTTATCATTTTTGATTCAAGAGTTTCTACATTTATTCTTCTATATATTGTCATCTTACAACATCCATACATTTATGTTATTGTAGCCCTAATCAATCTTTAACATCCCTTTCTCTTCTGCCTGTTACCTAGTACCATTAGTAGCTATCCTACGTTTATTTCTTTCATCTCTTCCTCATTTCTACCTTTTCATGTATCGATTTTTAAATCTCCTACTGTTCAATGGCATTTTTTGTATCTCTCCCTCTTACATTTTGTCTACTACTGTTTACTGCGTTCAACTGAAAGGAGTCAAATCTAGTGGTAAAAATAGACGCTGTCTTCTGCTTCCCAATACCAGTATGCAAGCAGTACATCTACTTCTTTCAGTAATATAATACAATACTTAAATATTTCATGACTTAAGTTAGCTTAAAATTTGTACTATAAGCTGTACTTCCTGTTTATACCTTATTCTGTTTACATTAATCCACATAGTCAGCTAACCTTGTGTGACCTTTGTATGATTTCATCTACTTTTAACCTTAAATCTTAAGAACATTCACTTTCTTAGTAGCTCTAGTGTTATTTATAGTCAGGATTTTTATGTGCAACAATCTGAGGAAATATTTGTGTTCCCATGCTTTGCATTAGTGATAGATTTAGTTCAATAATCCTAACTATTATACCACTATAAAATATGCTCATCTCATGCTTTAGTACAGTTAATTTGCTTACTCCTAAAGTGATGGTTATTGTTTGTCTTCTTTTACTGCACAGGACATAATTTCCCATCCTGTAGAATGTAATGAACTATTTGTACCACTTCTATTGTAAAGATCTCAGCTAGAAGGAAAAATACGAGATATCCATCCAAATGTGACCTGAGCAATGGAAAAGGTTACACAGGATTTTTTTATATTGTTTTTATTGAACATTTCAGAATATACAATACTATCATCACTCAAAAACACCAAAACATTTTTCTTTTTATGCTAACTCTTGTTGTATATTGCTCATACATGCAGAAGTTCACTTTATATAACAGAGCTGAACATAATATTTCTCTTTTTATATACATACTGCAATCCTTACATTTCAGTGTCAGTTACTTGGCAATATTAAGCTACAATCTCACACTCCTTACAGCTAATGTCGCAATGGGCTATGTGTGGCTTTTCTTGAAAGTAATTCCTTCTCAGCTTCTATAAATGCATATTGACAACATTTCACCTAATGAGGTATACCTCACTAGGTGATACAATGTGCAACTCCTGTTGGAAAGAGAAGCACAGACAATAACTTGTATGTGGATACTGTGTTTGCCATTTAATTAGCAGCATAGCTTCTAGATGTAGTCAGCTAATTGAGAATATAGTAAGGTTACACAGCTGGAAATTATTTAATTGCATTTTGGTGCTTTGTGGTTTTTTTTTCTTTTGTTAGTGAAATAAAACAAAGTATAAAATGTTTGTATAACATGCAGAAATCTAACTGTAGCTTGCACTGACCTCATAATCATGTAACAGTCAAATGCAGAACAATTCAGGTGTTTATACCACAAGACATTTTCATACGTGTTCCTTCCCAAATTGGAATACTACCTCCCTTTAATTTCAATTCCCTTTGCATACAATATTTCACTCCGTCAATCCAGTGTGTTTAAATGGTAGGTTAAGTCAAAGTGGCCAGGCATAATATTTTGAGTTTTCTTGGAGGGTGCTGTGTTTCAAAGACCTTCCTAGCTGGACATTCCTGGTTAACATAAGTAAATAAATACGCAGTGAGAAATTGTGCACTGAACAACTGAGATGTAAAAACATGAAAAGAGTGTCCTTTAAACACTGCAGTAATGACAACAGTTAAAGAGGAAGGGAACCTAGAAGTGATCAGACCAGATTTCCTAAAGACCACATCTGATGAAGTTTTACAAACAAAAACGTAATTCAGAACGTTAATGCAGAGCTTTGTTTTTGTGCTTTGGTTGTGACATTAAAGGAAGAGAATTCGACTGTCTGCAGCTTTATTGTACGCCTTCCCAGGTCTATTGTTTGTTTTACAAAAAAACCAGGAATGTTAATGAAGTTTGTAGGGTTGGAGGAGTTGCATGTCAGCCAATCAATATTGAAATCTCCTAGTATTATAGTTTCTTGAGGAAGTGTGTTAAAGGCCCAGTGAATAAGATTTTCTACAGTATATATATTGTTACCTGGTGGAAGGTAGCAGTTGATTAGGTTTATGGTTTTTTTTGTATTAATATGTAGTTTAGCAATTAAAACTTCTGCTCATCCTAATGTGGATAATGGAAGGTCCAGCATTTCAATGTTCAATTGTTTTTTTAAATAAGATTGTAACACCTCCACCTTTTTGGTTGTTCTATCTTTGTGCAGTAAAGTCTAGCCAGAAGAAATTATTTTGTTGTTAGTTGTATCAGGTTTTTGCCATGTTTCCTTGAGCAGGACAATAATGCAGTTTTGAGATTTTATTTGTAATGCTTTTAACTGTTATGTTAAGCAGAAGCAGGTCAGAGGCGTTTTTAGGGAGGTGTGGAAGGGTATGAATGGAGTTTTGTATTATTGGGTAGTTGATGGGGTTATTAGGGCCAGGGTTTAGGTGTACATCTCTACAAGGGGCTAGCTTAGAGGCAATTTGCATTATGGTGTGGATGATGTTAGTAACATATAATGGTATGTTAAGAATGGCTTGTTAGTTTGGTGTGTTGGCAATGGGGTGAATGGGATGTGATGAATGAGAGCTATGTGACAGATGGAGGGGTAAATGCAGAAGTTTAAAGGTATTGACTCAGTTATGTTAGTGTTAGTAGCAGCATGGTGAGGTGGTGATATGGGATTAGTGTGGTAGTTCATAGGTTCATAGGTTTATACTAGGCTATCTGCCCTAAGGCATTTATAAGCCTAGCCCAAATTATTGTGGCTTACGCCACCCCTTATATGAAAAAATACTGTGCCCATTAGTTTGTTGTGCCTCTGTCCAGCAGTGACACAGAGATGATTCCTGGGGTAAACCTACGATCTCCCATCCACAGGTCTAGATGGGAGGTAATATGTGCAAGCAGTGTAAGGGCTAAAAAGTTAGGATGTCAATAAGGTTCATAATTAAGTTAAAGTATGTTGGGATTTGGGTAGTGAAAATAAGATGTCCCTTTTGAGATGTTTGTGATGATGTTATTTAATGATAGTATATAAGATTACCTATTATGTAAGAAGGAAGTATGGGGGTTATAAGTAATAATAGCAAGGTTGAAACTGTATTTAGTTACAGTATGTTGAGAGAGAATAGGTTGCAGGTATTGTGAAATACAAAGTGAGTAGATAGGTGGGAGTGGCTGAGAGTTGTTTAAATATTGCAGAGTGTCCATTTGCCTATGTGATGTGGTGGGAGTGGTTAGATAGTATAAACCTAATGAAAGAAGGGGTGGGTGGGAATGGGGGTAGGGGAGCGTAGTGACCCTAAGTGAAGCAAGGGGAAATGGAGTGGGATGAGCCACAATGTGGAGCAGACAAGAACAAAAACAATCAGTTGTTGTAGCTAGCCAGGTCAGTACATTTATAGCCCTAGAAGTTTAAACAGAGTTTCCTGGAATTTTTCTATGGAGCGTAGACAATTTATAAATGGAAGGAGCTTGGCCAGACCAAGGGGTAGTTTAACTTAAGTAGACTCAAAACTTTGGAGAGGGGGTTTAAACTACTGGAGGATGAAAATGAGAAGGGGGGGAAGGGAAGTGGGTCCCATAGCGTGTATGTCTCTTGTTCTAAAAAGTAGATGCTTAAAGCTTTAATTTTAAAGACCTACTTCAATGATAACCTACATTGCAGACTGATTTCTGGTTTATTTTCTTTTTAAAAGGGAATGGGTTCCAGTGGCTCAGCGATCATGTATTCTGGGTAAAGTTTGGGAGAACAGTCCAGGCAGAACACTTCAGGGTGGTTGAGGACACAGCACAGTAATTAAATGAACTGTAATTAAAAAGAGAGAGACATATTTGTATGAGGAAAGTAATGCAGGGGAGGAATAGAGTGAATGACTGTGACTGTATAGCCAGAGAAGTGGGCTAGAGAGATATAGATAATACAAGTAGCTGTAAATTAAGGAGAGAAAAGAAGGGCTGCATTTCATTTACCAGTTATTAGTTTGCAACAGAAGTAGCAGTATTTATGTTAGTTTCATTTTCAGTTGTACAAACAAAAAATCAGTTAGAGTTAAAGTGAATTCAGACTAATAGGCAAAAAACATTTAAATGCATTACTTTTAAAGCACCAAGTAGGGTGTATTGTTAAGTAATATATTCATTCCGTTGCTCAGCTACAAGCCACTATATCGGGCTGAATATTTATCATGTATATGGACAAAGCAAAACAGCTAGACATCTTCAATTAGCATTAAATTGTTTTGCGACTGGCAGATAGCATCCACAATAGCATATACTAGGAAGTCTAAGCTGCAATTAGTTTAACAGCAAGCATGTTTATATATATATATATATATATATATATATATATATATATATATATATATATATACATATATATATATATATATATACATAATTTTGTGCTGGTGTTAATTCCTGTCACTTTTAAAGATAGTTCTGGAGAAACTAGATGTCATTGTCTATTTATTTTACTAATTAAAGCCCCTTCAAACATAAGATAATTATTAAAACATTTGCTGGTACATGATAATAGACAGCTTTAACTGTATTCCCATATTATGATATTATAATAAAGATTACCACAACTAGTGGCAAGTATGAACTGCGGTGGTGGTGCCGCGGTAGCTTTGTCACCTCACAGTAAGACGTTGTCCTGTTCGATTCTCAGCTAAAGCGCCTTATGTGTGGAGACATGGGTGAATGGGCATACCTTCATTGAAGGTTGTGCATCAGAGCTGGCAACTCGGTACGTAAAAATCTACTGCCAATCATTAGCGGACCGGAGTTCCGCTGTGGCGTCCCCTAACCGGGAGAAAGCCGAAAGAAACAACAACAACTAGTGGCAAGTATGTTCATACACAGGATAAAACATTTGTTTCTGAAATCAGTACAATACAATATGTGATGGGTGGTCCTTATCAAGTAACTGGATAACAGATCAGAAATCTGATATGGTCCTGATTCAACCCATTTTTATAAAACCTGCCTGAGCGAGGTTACTAGAAATCATTGTATGTTTAATGTTAAGATATTGAATTCTGTGTTTGCATCTGTTCACACTAAGATGATGTGCCTGAGTTTAAGGTCTGGTTAACACTAAAAATGCTGACTAGGTCAATATGTCTGGCATTTAGCTACAGAATGTTATCCAATTATGTTACATAGTTTGATAAGTGAATTTGTCAGCAGATGTTCAGAGGTTTTATAAAAAGTCTGAAATCAGTGCTTTAGGTGCTGGGGCTTCACTTCTGGGAAAAGTTTTGATAAAACCTTTAAATTCTTGCTTAGGAAAGAGCACTACAGAGATATCTTGTTACTCAAGTATGAGTTTATGAATCGAGCTTTTGGAAGTGAAGGTAGCTCATTTATAAAATCTAACAAAAGGGAACTATAGTTTAGCAAACATTTTCTCTTTATCTTATAATGCTGACTCATCTTCACTCTTACTTGAAAAGAGAATACTTGTCAGTCTTACTTTATAATGCCTTAAGTGACCAATACCAGGTAACTGTGTCCTTGTTGCCATCAGGGTATAATTATCATTCTTGTCTGATATTTAGCAAGTGCTGTTATCCCGCCTCCCTCAGATTATTACTTTTCTTCAGTGATACCGCTTCACCAGTATATTACAAAATGGCACCTAAAATCCTATACCTTCAGATATGCACTGCTGTATATGCAGCTGAGTGACCCAATACCATCACCTTACATGAATTCTCCACAGACTAAACTAAATGTTGTGACTCGGCTGGCTGGTTCCTGTAACTGGTCTGTAAATCTTAGTACTTCATTATCTATCTATATAAATATATATATATATATATATATATATATATATATATATATATATATATATATACACATACATACATACATATAAATATATGTATATATATATATATATATATATATATACATATAAATATATATATATATATATATATATATATATATATATACATACATATATATATATATCTATATCTATATATATATATATATATATATATATATATATATATATATTTATATATATATATACATATATATATATATATATATATATATATATATATTATATATATATATATATATATATTTGGTTTTGAGCATTAGGACTGTAAACTTTACACAGTGTTTCCAGCACAGTATCCTGATTCCTGGTGCTTTTTGCCATTCCTGGTGATTTGGAAATTTGTTGTTCGCTGGGATTCTTCTATTTTCATTACTTTGCTGTTAGGTTTGAGTTCCCTCTTGAACTTCAGAGTAGGTGACTGCCTATAAGAGCTTCCTGTTCCTTTTGTTGTAGAGTTTATTTATAAAAAAGTATTCTATCATCAATGCTTAGTTTTAAATGTCCCTAAATGTTTGTTATTGGTAGGTACTATCTTACCTATACAGCTGTCCCTCTGAGAGGATAAATTAGAGATAAAGGCCATAGCACTGTGCATAACATCAGTCAGGGGAGGTTTGTAATGGAAATAAGTTCATTAAATAGCTGTAGGAGGTCTACTTCAGTGAAATCTTTGAATACTAATATATTTGTGTGCAGAGTACTGTTGTGGTCTTCAAGCATTGTTTGTGAAAATCACCATTTTGTGCTCTGATTTAACCATAATACTCAACCATCAATCTCCAAAATGAGGAACACTAGCCCTCATAATGTGGAACAAATGGGCAAAATGTGGAACACATACTAATGGCTTACTAATAAACTGAAATAGGAAGGTCATAGGATGGTCAAAATATGCTGGTTTTACTTATAAAAAACACCTTTAAATGAATTAATGTGATTTGTTTCTATTTAACATGGATACCAGTATAAAAAATTCCTAAACTGAATGTGTGATAGATCCTTTCAGTGTGGAACTTTGAGGAACATGAACTTTATAAGACCCCAAATGAGGGACACTCCTCATAATGAGGTACACTTGAGATGTATGGATTTAAAAGTGGAGAATGATACCCATGGAACTGCACAAGAGGGGGTATTATTAATAAGGACAAGATTTGGTATATTGTGTCCCCTAGTTAGGATGTTCACTATCTGTTCTAGGTAATTTGCATTTAAATAGTCAAGGAAGCAGTGAACATTCTTTCTTTTTGTGGGACATGTGAGCTGTTTTGTAGCAGAATAAATGCAATCACTTAGAACAAAAGCATTTGGGTTTATAGAGATACTGGTTACAATACTGCTGTAGGTATTGTGATGGTTGGCTGATGTTGTAGAGTGGTAGTTTGTTGATGATGACATGGATTTCCAGACTTTCAAAACTATGGTTATGAAGAATCTGCCTAGAAGTAAATGTGTCTTGGAAACAGACTTATACTCCCCTGCAGTTTTACATAGCTCTGCTAGCATGAGAGGTGTTAAACCCAAGAACAGAAGACATGCTTTAATGTGCAATAAAACCATATGTGAATTAATGCACATATATGTATGTTGCGGAGTTGATAGCAAGCTTCAGGCTTTGGAATTTGTTTTACTGAGACTTCTGACACTGAGGAAAACCAAATGAATGTGTTTCAATTTCACATTTCCTAGGTGAATAGGTCAAGTAGGCTAACTTTGCCTAAAAAAGGTACTACAGAGGCAGGAAATGCTTTAGCTAGAAGGGGAAATCCCTGATAAGGTAGCTTCAACCATCCTTGACAATGCAGGATGGTTTGTCAGTCATCATGGCTGACACAGGCACATTCTGGACCCACACAAAATGGAGTCAGCTGCCTGCATTTCCCTTACATGGAGTACCTAAAGTCATTCAACTCCACAGGGACATCCACTAGATTGAAGGATAGATGGCATTAAGGAGCACTCACAATGTTCCATAGCTTGGCCTTAAAAAAACATTCCTTACCCTGTTCTTGTCCAGCCTCATGAGAGTGGTGTCAGTGTGCCACACAACAAAGACATCAGTTACCAAAACATTCTATAGTGTGTACGCAACCATGATATGGCTAAAAGACATGTGGCAGTCCACATTATGACTCTCTGAGGTATGTGTAATGGCTGCTAAAGAATATCATGGAGGGGGGACGTGGAAAAAGAAAGATGTTCAACACCAGAATGAATGGGAAACAAGAACATGATAGGAACATCTAATAACCACACACAGGTCTCAGAAAATGATTTCAATATTGTTAAAGAAGGTGTCATTTCCAGTTATAGAAATTTAAAAATTTTTAACTATACTCAAGTTTGTCTGGATAAAGCACACTTCAGCCTTTTGTCTAAGGGAATGAAATTCATACCCACAACATGCTTCCGAATTGTGGATTGCTTGAGTGAGTTTAAACAGTACATTAGGAAGTTAAATTTAGCACTAATGTTCAAAGATAAAGGGGAAAGTAATCTGGTGAACAATAGTGTTTTGAAAAAGAAAAGTAGCTTTATGCCAGTGATGAATCCCAATGTACAGATGTATGGTAGGCTGGTAACGCAGCAGATATATCAGTTTAAAAATCGTAGCATTAGGAAAAAACGAAAACACAATCTAACAGTGGAGGAAGCTGAAGTTTTGGAAAAACTTAGAACAGATAACAGTTTACGGGTTATGAAACCTGACAAGGGAGGAGGTATTGTGATATATGACGCATTGTAATATAGTATAAAAATGTATGACATCCTTCATGGTTCAAGTAATTATGAAACAGTATCTTTAAATGAGGTTAACATTGCTTACAGAAGAATAGATCTACATATTGAAGAGTTTCTGTTGGACAGACGGATAACAGAGGATCTATATAATTTTTTTAAAAGTTGAACATCCTATTTTAGCGACCCTCGTGGGTATACCAAAAGTCCACAAAGATGTAATTAATCCACCATTCAGACCAATAATATCTGGTAGTAAATCTAAAACTTTTCCATTAGGAGTGGCAGTGGATACTATGCTTAAACATATTTACAGGAACATCACCCATATGGTTAAAGATTTCTGGGAATTTTTAATGAATTACCCAGTGGACATATGGAATAAAGACCTGTTATTCACATCCATTGATGTGATTGATTTATTTTCATGCATTCCAAGGAATGAAGAAATGGAGGCCTTTATTAATAGCATTAGAAAGCACAGTTCTCTTGATTGGGACAAGATTTGTCTGATTACAGAACTTATGTCTATAGTACTCGACCACAGTTATGTATACTATGAAGGTGAACTGTTCAGACAAACAAAAGGAGTGGCTATGGGGGCAGCATGTGCCCCCATTTTTGCAAATCTTGTAATGCTTGAGTGGGAAGAGGAAAAAGTATTTAAAAGTAAATATTACAACAACATTAAATACTATTCTCGATTCTTAGATGACATCTATAGTCTATGGGAAGGTGATCAGGACTCTTTTAACACCTTCATGGAATATCTAAATAGTAGTAGTGAATTTTTGAAGTTCACATCTGAGAGTAGTGCTACAGGAGTGGTGTATTTGGATACATGCATTACTAATGATGGAAATGGCTTTAAGTCCAGGATACATAGAAAAAACAGTTTTTCTAACTCATATGTAGATTTTAACAGCAATCACCCTAGGAAATTAATGTATAATATCTACAGGGGGCAATGTATTAGAGCATTGAGAATGACATCTAATTATGTGGATATGGTGGATGAAGTCAGATATATTTTTGAATTATTCAGAGACAGGAGGTATGACATTCAAATGATGAGAGAACTTACAGCATATGTAATTAGTGAAAGGGGAAAAAATACGTCCCTTTGTTAGGAGCAAAGCACAACATTGAACAAAAAGATAGTGACATAAGGAAAGAAGGAAGTAATAATAAGACCTTTAATAGAGCATGTATTTTGGAATATGGCCCACATACTAATCAAATTAAAGAAATCCTTTGTAGAAATTGGTATATATTACTAACAGATCGGGAAAAGTTGGACATTTTAGGTCCTAAACCGACATTTGTATATAAAATGGGGAACAATTTGAAAAAACTCTTAGAAAGAGGTACAGAAGTAAAAAAGGTAGAGAGGGTTGCACACACATCACAATGTGGCGCATATAATCAGTGTTTCGCCATCTGTGAAGATACAGGGGTGACACTGAAAAATATCAACAGGACAAAAATTTGTTTTAAACAAGGCAATTGTAACACCAAATTGGTCATATATCTAGCCAAATGTATGGCATGCTCAGCATACTATATTAGAAAAACTGAGAGAAATTTTAGGAAGAGAATTTACTCTCATTTATGTAGCATCAGAACTAAGGACCAAAATAATGCATTGTATAAACATATAGATAGTGAAGGGGATAAACACTATTTTAAATTTGCCATCCTGGAGCATGTGGTGATCAACCTGAGGGGTGGCAGCAGTAAAAATCTATTAGCTTACAAAGAGGTGTGGTGGCAGCTGCTAACTGAAAATGAAAACTCAAATTGAAATGCAGGTGAGGAGATTGGAATATAAGGCCTAGCTAAATTCACAAGCATTAGGACTGTAAACTTTACACAGTGTTTCCAGCACAGTATCCTAACAGCAAAGTACTTAAGGCAGCAGTTAGAAAATACACAGCTGATTATAAACTCTGAATGGTCACTGATATGAAAAGTAATTATAAATCCTTTAACTATGTTAGAAAGTTATGAAACAACATCCATCAATGTTCAGAATTAATCCACAATGATACCACCCATTCTGATCTTAAACAAATAACTAATATTCTAGCCAAAAATATTCTGAAATTTCACCTCACCCACTAACATAACTACTCCCCAGATTTCTCAGTCTATGATCGACCCCCACCACCACATCATTATGGAACAAATCATAGCTACCCTGTCTGAAACCAAGAATACTATGTTCATTGGCTCAGACGATATACTAGCTATCATGATGGCGCTAAATACGGGGCACATCCATGGATCCTGGTAACTATAGTCCCATCTGTCTTACCAGCCTTATTTGTGAAAATACAAAACCTGAGGTTTCTGGCCTCCTAAATCTAAACATTAATAAACTTTTACCATGAATCCATATCAATATGGCTTTGTCAAAGCTAATTTATGCCTTATTATCCATGTAATCTTCTTTAAAAGGTTAAAGCAGCTGAAAAGTCTATACAATGCATACAGCACACTGGGACTTGGTCAATGCATTTGGTACTATTTCCCATGCAGGCATTGTTGACAGATTGGTGAATGTAAACCGTTACACACAATGTAGTTATGTTTTGTTCTTTCAGAGTCAAACTTGCCTTTAACAACAACATTAAACATAACAGATGTGTCTGAAAAAGATAGCCACAAATTTGAAACAGACATCTCTAACAATTAAACAATGTCGTTAAGAAACAATTCAACATCTACATGGGTACTTTTAAGTTTTAGGGTGGGATAAAAACTATCTAGCTTTTGGATGCCAGTTAGGCCTATGAACCTAAGAATATACTGCCACATTACTAACCTGTGGAAAAGTATCTCAGAAGGATATGTAGAATATGAACATGACAATTGCTGACAATCAGAGCATGTCAATTGTTCATAATCATATCCCACAATGTCAATAGTCTTTGAATATATGTAGCTGAATCATTTAAAAATCAAAGGCATTGGCAACTAAATATAACTCTCACGAGGTTTTGATGTTATGGTCTTAGATACATTATATGTAGTTAGACCCTTATAGCATCTTCTGTGGAGGAAGTCTAGACTCCATAGCATAGACACTTTTTCACTGGCAAACAGTTTGGTAAATTGTCGTTGGCTTTTGCTCTACAATCTGTAGTAAACTGTTGCTGATATGATCCCCTCATATGGCAGTCTTGCAACTGAAATGCCCCAGACATGAACATTTGTATTATTTAAGTCTAAGCATGTCTTAGTCATTCTTATTTACTTAGAGTTCTGTTTCATTTTACATAATGGTTGTTACAGAAGGTTTACTTCGGTTTTATCATTAAGAAACAAATCCCATATCAGCATAAAATAAATGCTTAATTAAAGTGGTATTTTGTGCAAGAATCTTATATGCCTTAATAAAAGTTTTTTGTCTGTAAAATAGTTCATGACAAGTTTGCTAAAATAATTTCTGACATGCTATACAGAGAAAAGCTTAAATAAGATGCACCAGAGAGACTGGTTTCATAATATTTTCTGTAATTCTAAGGACTGTTTTTCTGTATGGAGTTGCTTCTTCAGAAAACATCAGCTAACATGATGCAGGGTCTGTAACACAAAGAATGTGAGTAGAAAACCTGAAAGTCTGTACCTTGTTAAAAATAAGGAAGGGGAGGAACATGAAAGAAACTTTCAAATTTGTCAAGGACAGAGCAACACTTCTATTTTGAACAAAAAAGATGTGTGATAACAGGTGTGGGAAATGTATAAGTAAGCCTGGGTGTACAATCAAATAATTATTTTAACAAAGATGTGCAGAACAGCTTCTCTGAAGTTATAATCATTTGAAAAGATGTTGGTATAAGTGAAAAATGTAATTAAAACACAGCATGGCCGCACTTGAGCCAGTGAAGGATGTACCCCAGTCTCAGTTCTCAGTTTAATTTATTTATTTGCAGTTTGTTAACCAGGAAAGACCACTGGGCCCAAATGAGCCTTTTTCAATGGAGGCCCGGGGAGAAAACCTCCATATACAAATATTACAAAACTAATATCAACAAAGTTAAGCACAATACAAATTTCAAAACTACTAAAACACAGTAATATAGAAGACAGAAAAATAACATTTGAGCAAGGTGTTGTAATAAAGTATTGAATGAAATTAAAAACATAAATATTTTGTAGTACACAAGTATAAATTGGAGTGCAGGCACTTATACACTCAGTTTCATGAGGTGAGAGATAGGAACACTTAGCAAGAGAGTAGAACAGTGAAAGGTGAATAGGCTGAGTTATGAGAAAGGAAAAAAGGGAGAGGGAGTGAAATGAAATGAAGGGAGTCACTAGGGTGAGTTCTGAGAAAGGAGAGAAAAGAAAGATGGATTCACCACAAAAAACATGACAGTGAGAATTCATTCTGATGAAGTTTCAAGTAGTGAAATGAAAGCGCTCAATCTTAGCTCATTAAACGCATTTTTGGATTACTTACTAGTGTGTTTTCTGTAGTGAACTGAGAACGGAGACTGGGGTACATCTTTCATTGGCTCTAGTGCGGCCATGCTGTGTGTTTTAATTACTGTTGTTTGGAATTTGCTCAGGGGTTTTCACCTGGTTATTGGCTTATAAGTGAGAAATGCCTTGGAAGAGTATAAGGTAATGGCAGAAAAGCAGAGTTAGGTAGAGATTATTTCTTACATATGTACAATACCTAATAAGACTGATAAGGAAATAGTTTGCGTCTATCAAATGACTTCTAACTGCACCAGGTTTTCACTTTTATGATGGTTTCATGACTAATAAGATTGAATTAATATTTATATAGTTGAACAGATGACCACATACTCAGTGACCAGAGCAGCATCAAGTAAAATGACTATAAAATCATACATTTTGGATATATCAGCAAAGTAACTGGTCACATCATGATGTATCATAATGTTCCCACAATACTGCACACTTGTGATCTAATCAGCCATCACTGATACCATATGGATGTCACAGTTGGCATACATACATACGTGTTTATACAGATTTATATACATTTATGCATGTCTTTGTACACACACACACATACACACACACACACACAGATATATATATATATATATATGTATATATATATATATATATATATATATATATATATATGGTTCTACTTCTGCTCTTTGAAATTACACTTTATCAAAGAACAGAAGTACGAACCCATTTCAGCAAAAATGCACTTTCGCAAATTACACTTTACCGAAGCACTGTACGGGGGGGGGGGGGTAAAGGAATATACTCTTTTCCCCACTGTAGTGTGATCTCAGAGAAGTAGCGGGGGTGTAGGGGGCCTGCAAAAATGTGTTTGCAGTGTGCTTTATGTGTGCTTTTGTGCATCGGTAAAGTATAATTCATGAAAGTGCATTTTAAAAGGACATTCACTGAAGTGGGTTTGCACATCTGTTCTTTGGTAAAGTGTAATTTTGACAAACAGAAGTAGACTCATATCTATATATATACATCTATATATATATATATATATATATATATATATATGTGTGTGTGTGTGTGTGTGTGTGAATGTGTGTTAGTGTGCACATGGGGAGCATGTCATTCTGTCAGAGGCAATTTAAGCGAATGCAAAGAAACCAAAGACAAGTTTGCTGACACTACCTTCAATGAATGTGGAAATTGCTTTTTTCTCCACTGTTGTTCCACTTTGCAGTTGATATATATAATTCCACGCTGTGTGGAGGCTGTCCCCCCACATGGGAGGGTGCCAGGGAGGCTTGACCCCCTGCACAAAAAAAAAATATATTTCAGTATTCTCTGAAGGCAGTTTCAGAGAATTGGTTTCAGTTTATTTGTGTTCAATGAAACCACCTTCTATGGATCAACATGAATTTGTGCATATTTGTATGCAAGTGTACACATACTAGTGATTTTTTAGCTTTAGTAAAACAAAGTGCTTTAATAATCAGAAAAAAATGACTCATAAAATTTCATAAATGCTGCGCATTATGCAGTGGTCATATCATCCATCAGTGTTATCAGAAAAACAAATGTCATCCATAGTTGATAGATACGCTTCATCTGTACCCACCTACGCACCATCTGCTATACTCAGTCAGTAAACTGAGCAACTTGCAACTCATTTCCCCACTTGCTGCTATAAAACTGTAAATAATTGATGTCTAAAAGCTGGTTAGCAAATACTCAATAAACTGTGACTGATGTGTGTAACTGCAAATTCTGCCAGGGCTGTTAGCAAAGCATGTTAGATCCATTATAGAGCAAACAGTTACTGAGGCTTAGCAAAAAACATTGGTTCTCTCATGACAGGATATGGCTAAAATAGAATTAGTGCACAGATGGAAAAATAACCCTTGTTTTCATAGAAAATTGAAAGAGGTGCTGCTTATATAATACTGCTTTCTACAAGATTTTTTTTTCAGACATACATTATGAAACAGAATTATGATATTAGAGTGTGTGTACATGAAAAGTATGTATTTTCTGAAAATAGTTAAAAATTTACAAAATAAATACAAATACACAAATACCTCAGTGCCAATATTTATTTTAGACACTTTATAAAACATTATTTTTAATTGCAACTATGAGCAAATATTCAGGAATGTGACACATTTTCATTTATTCAAGAAGATAAATCGTGTATTTTTAGGTAGTGCCTTCTGCACAGGCCACAATGTCTTTTTTCTCCATAAATATAGACAGCTTTTTTTATGAAGCAACATTTGTTAATTAATTAATTCCTTCTCAAACATTTACTCCTTCCTATTTAGGGATATGGGAAAGCACTCATATACTGCACAACTGAGTAGCAGTACCGAGTGAGATGCCATTCCATTGCAGAACACAAGCACACATTAATTCAGACTCTGGACATATGCCGTATGGGCAGTTCAGAGTATCACCAAGTTGCCTGCTGGAATATCTGTGGGATGTGGAATGAAACCAGTGCACCCATTGAAAATCTACATGGACAGAGGGGGGAGCATGCAGTCACAGCACAGAAAGCACCCCAGCTGGGAAATGAACCAGACAACTAGGAGGTGTAAGACAGCAATGTTTAACCACTGCACCACAGCTCTTCACCAACCAATTATGCAGCAGATCTCCAGACGGCAGAGTGAATCATGTGATTTGTGTTATCTTCATTGCAAGTTTTAATTTTCATTGAGACAGAATAAGCCACATTGGTATCAGCATAAACCAGTTTCTGAAATAGTACTTATCTTTGTATTTCATCACCGAAGAAGCTATTGGACCCCTAGTATATTACATTGCATTTTTATATCACACAACTTTCACTCATTTTCAGAAGCCACAAATTTACACAAGCAAATGTTTGCACCTGGTTTAGGAGTGCATTACTTTTTCCAAGTGTAATGTGCCAGGGACTTTGATATGAATCTTATGAAACTGCATTCACTGCATTACCTTTCTTTTTTTCAATTGGTACACATTAGGCATCAATTTTGTGTTCAAGTTTAGCATGCAATTGCCACAGCAACCAAAAATCTGTTGACTCTGTACTGTGCAGATCTTATTTCTGTGTAGCAGAGAAAGCTACTGCTGCTATAGTGTAGTCTGTGTGCACATTCAGAAAACATACTTTCAGATCCTCTAATGATGCTAATGTAAGCTTTTGTAATGTCAGAAAGCAATACAGTGGCACCAAATCACCAAGTGATGAGTACCCATCTCAATGCTGCCACCTATGTTGTCTTCTGGGTTCATGTAACAAAACTGCTACATGTGACCACATGCACTGGAGGAAATAATGTCCATGGCCCCCAAAGCACCTGGAGACAACAGTCAATGTCAGGTATCAGCAGCCAGATGCCCAGGGAGCATGTCAAGTGAAGGAAATGCAGTGTACAATGGTCAATGTTTTTGTTAATGGTGTATACGGACCATTACATCTTTGCAGTGTCTAAGGAATATTGCCTAGCACATATACCAGAATATAAGTATGACTACAGTAGCATGCTGGATTTCCTCCATGCTGTGCCACACTTCTGCATGCTGCAGCTACATAATCATGTACTGCACACCAAGCATCATACACATTGCGTCCCTGCACCCTGACACTTTGGTACTGAAGCTGTGGACATGGTCCTGCATGCTTCTCTGTGCTCACATTCACCATGTTTTGCAGCTGAACTTCCCTTCAGTAATGTCTCCAACCAAGCTTGAGCCCCATGGATGCAGATAGATATATGTCATGTATATCACAGCTGACACTTTACAAAATTATTGATTTTTATTATTTGCAAGGGCAATTGCTAGAATTATTTTTAAAGGCATATATTTCAAAGTTTATTGTTGCATGTTTTGTTAAATGGCTTATTTTTTTCATACCCTGGTTGACTGAATAGTGTTTTTGTTGAAGCTTGTGACTTTGGGATTTTTTAAGGGGGGTCGACATTTCTGAGGAAGGGAGCTACGTTCTGGAAACTAGTGTACAATTTTAAATATCTTGGATATGGTCCCAGTTGGATAGTGCTTATTTTCTAGCAAAATAAACAATAAACTATAAAATACATTAAAATATCTTCAAAGATTACACACTTACCATACCTCGCAACCTCACAGCACAAATAATCTGGACAAAGCCAAAAAAATGGGGGGAACAAAGGCCCAAAATGAGGGCAGATTTTATTTATTGCTCCTATAAACGTAGAAAGTTGAAAAAATGATAGATCTGGCATAATTATATATTTTTTGAAGGATATGAAGTCTGAAACTCAAAATGTCTGCCATTATTTAGTATTATTTAGTGACTTCACTCCTCAGTTATTTGCCAGAAAAACAAAAATGTTATGAGGTACAGATAAAAAATAAGAGGCAAAAATCTGGACATTCTGCTGCTTACTATTATAAATATTGAAAAACACAAAATTCAGCTTGGACAAATCTTAACAGCATAACTCAGCTAACCTAAATATTGGCCAAAGAAGCATTCTCTTTAATTGTTTGATGTCAGTTCCTTTCCTTTTCTGGTAGTGGGATGATCACTTTGTGTCTCATTTCAGCAATGGTCCCAGTGGTACAATAACAAAAGATTTATGGCACATGCAATCAGTGATTGTAACATAAAAATATCATCAGCATACATTAGCCTTAGGATTCAGAAACAGCGTCATTGCCCAGTGTAACTGTACAAAGGGCTGTTTCTGTAATTCAGAGACACATTATTCACGAGGAAAGGTCTCATTATTGGCTAATTTGCATGTCTCTAAATCACAGTTAACGACTGTGATTAGAGAGCATTACTTTCCTGTGCTAGTTATCACTGACGAACTATGCATGTCTTTGGCACAGGCCCTTGTCATTATTTACCTTCCCACATATATGCACACAGCAAAACACACACAGACACGCACACGCACACACACACAAACGCCACATCCCCCATTCCTGTCCTTGTCTATTGTCAGAACATCCCTGATGTCTCCTTTTTTCCTGCCCTTGTAAATCATGGATGACTACAGTCAGTCATTAATACCAGAAATTACAGTTTAGTACTTCATGTCCATCAATAAACGAAAAAAGCTGTTATTCTAATGACTTTAAGAGGAATATTTACATTCTGTCCTTGATAGTGCGTCTTTGCCCCCACCTCCTTTATGCCTGGCTTTGAATAAATGACTTGCAATTTATAGTTTAAAGATATGTTTATATATGTTCCCTCTCTCTCACCCATAGCTTGTGAACTGTTGCAGGCCTTGAATAATGTCCATGATCCTCGTTATATTATAAAAACAACACTGAAATACTAATTTATCAGTGGGTTAATAATGCTGATTCCTGTGTTAAGGATGCAGGGTTGCACATTACTTTTTTAAATTTTAATTATTATTCCATGTAACATGGAATAATATTCAGAGTATCTCTGGTGTCTAATGGTCTCCCTGACCCATGTTGCCTTTTTTATAAATGTCCTTAAGGCATATTGTTAAAGTAAATGTTATCCCTGTTGTCTAATGTTCCCCCAACTCAAATGCCCTAAAGGCATGATATGAGTCATCCCTGGGGTGTAGTGTTCCACCCGAGTCATGTCTTTGTCAAGTGCTCTTAAGGTATAAGGTATGAGTTATCCCTGGTCTGTTGTCTTCCTCCCTGGTAATGCTGCAGCAGTTGCTCATTAGTCTAGAGGGAAGTGTACAGGTATGTCAGCTTATACCACCACTCCATCCACAAACACACACACACACATATATATATATATATATATATATATATATATATCTATATCTATCTATATATATATATATATATATATATATATATATATATATATATATATATATATATATAGGTTTATTATCAATTTGCCATGATTAGGTTCGGCAAACATGGAATGTTGAACAACAGTTGGATGTCTTCCGTGTTGTCAACCTACATGCATTCAACTTCCCAGTTCAGCAAATGCACTGCACATTCACACATGTGCATTCACCCTTAGGACAAGAGATTGAGGTACAGAGCGGATCAGGAAATTTACCCTTTTTCCAACCTGTAGTGTGATCTCAGAATTGGAATATATAATTTACAGGGGGTGTGGGGGGAGCAACCCCCCCCAACAAGTGATGCAGGGGGGCTTATCTCCCTGAAAAAATGGGCATTTCTGTTTTGTGCTTTATGTATATACTGCTGAGAAGTTCAACTACTGTTGCTGTTCTGAAAGGTGCAGGAGAAGGCGTATGTCAAATAATGCCGATTCTTCAAATTCAGCAATAAATTCAACATAGTGACTGTCTTCCTCTGCTGTATTTCAGAGTTGTGATTTGCAAAATGGATTTTGTTCTGGCTTTCGCGATGTTGATAGTACTGCTAGTTTGGTTGATATGGGCATCCTGAGACAGTGTAGTAACTGCCTCATGTACATGGACAGACCTCTATTATTACCACCTAGGAACACAAGACGTGAGAGATACAATTACATTAACAACCTAGAATCCTTGCTGTCTCAGTCACAAGCCAGTACATCTGGCACTGAGAAGGTTGTCCGCTCAAACACCACAACCCCCAGACCTCTAACACCACCCATACCTGTACAACACACTCCCACATATGCGGAGGATCTCAACAAAAACATGCCTAAACAAAAGAGACCTCGGAGGCAAAAACACACATGTACATCACTACCCACAGCACCAAGCAAACATAGTACACATGCCCCTTGTCTCACAGCCTCTATGGTCCAGCCAGAAACCCAACATACTAGTCATGTATGAGACTCTCATGCATGAGCTTCTATCGTGAGATACACAGATGTGCCCCTCACCTGGCTAGACAAGGAGAAAGTCACGGTAGGTTGCTTGTCAGGTACTAGAATCCGCCATAATACACATGCACTCAAGTCTCTCAACAACAGGTACTGTTATGTCTCTGTCATAGTCCATGTTAATGTGAATGACTTGAGACGTACCTCTTTGCACTATATGAAGAGGGACATGACTGAGCTCACTAAATATGTGTCCCAGGCAGGTATGTCCCTAGCCTTAAGCAGCATCCTATCGTCACCCAGAATGATGTCTCAATACAAACAGAAAATGACTGTCTTTAACAATTGGCTTAGTTTCTGGTGTCATTCCAATCCAGTACGTGACAGTCTGGGAGGACATGATTGACAGACCACAATGCTTTGCCAGAGATGGCTTTCATTTGTCTCCCCTGGGTTTCAGGCTTCTGGCAATGGCTGTTGCCTCCCCCATAATGCCTTTTTTAGGCAAAGTCATGAGGACAAAATTACTAATGTGAAAAATTCTTCTAAATGAAATCTAAGGGTCATGCTGCTAAATGTTGGACGTCTTAACATGAAACTGCACTCATTGCAAGCATTCCTCACCCCAAAAGATGCTGACATTTGTGCAGTCACTAAATTGCGGTTCAGAGTTGTGGACAGCACCCCAGCCTTACCAGGTTACTCATCCTACCTTACTTTCAGACCCCAAACTGCGGGCTACAAAGCCAAAGGAAGTGAACTTTCAATATTTATCAAAGACATACACACCTCCAGGCTGTTCAAACAGTATGAAGCACAGGAGTCACTCCAGGTGCAGTTAACTGTTGACAAAACACCTATTCAAATCATAGCTAGCTACAGACTCCCAACCATGACTCAGAATGCTCACTCCATGTATGTGGATACAGACTTCCAACCATGACTCAGAATGCTCACTCCATGTATGTGGATTTATTTAAATCCATCAAGATTCAACCGTCTAACCTGATCCTGGGTGACTAACTACCCAACCACAGAGTGGAAGACTTATTCTAGCCCAAACATGAAAACCTAGAGATTCCTCTACTTTGTCAATGCCAATACATTGTATCAGCTGGTTAACACCCCCACAAGAGGTGAAAATTTCTTGGACCTATTACTAAACAACATGAGTAATCACTGTAGCACCCCTACAGTGTTATCCTCCTTGGTAAGGTCCGACCATAAAGTGATCACTTTTGAAGTCACCATGTCCCCTGACCCCCCACCCCCACCCCCACCAGGGTCAAACAAAAAAATACTTTTCCAAAGCTGACTACAACCTCCTGAGAGCAGGTATAAGCAGCTTCACAAGCACCGTCCGTTTAGCTGGAACTAGCACTAATGTCCAAGCTTACACCAAAAAACTATATCAGCACCTGCATGGACTCAGCAATACCTGACAGAAACAAATCATCTTCCTCAAGGAAGAGTAAACCTATCTGGAGGACAGCAGCAATAAAGAAACTCTATAATTAAAGGAAACAATTGCTGTCCAGTACCAAGAAGGAAAAGGTGCCAAGTTGGAAGAAATCTCTCCTTTGTCTGAACAAACAAATAAGGACACTGGTGAAATCCTCTAAGGCTAACTTTGAGTCCAAACTTGATACATCCACTAAGGACAATCATAAGGCCTTCTTCACATACATCCACAATCTCAAAGTAACACCCAACACCACATGCACAAATGCCATAGACACAGCCAACCTGCTGGCAGACAGGTTCAGTGAAAACTTCACCTCCTTTGTCCTCCCATCAGTAAACCAGGACATCCCCAGCATCTGCACCCCCTCCCCTCATAACCAGGGAGCAGGTCTTTAATGCTATCTCAAAGGCAGAAAATACAGCCCGAATGGGACCCAACAACATCCCTAGCCTTGTCCTACATGAACTCAGGCAAGAGTTGTCAGCACCATTATGCACTCTATTCAACCAAAGCCTGTGCACTGGCTTTGTCCTAGCAGAAGGGAGGACAGTGACTGTCATCCCACTATACAAAGGTGGAGCATCCACCAACCCAGGCAATTATAGGCCCCTCAGCCTAACTAGCGTGATTTGTAAGGCCACGGAATGCATTATCATGAACCTTATAAACAAGGACATTGGCAGCCTGCAAATGCTTGACCTCACACTGTTTGGTCAAAGGGAGATCGTATCTGTTAATCTTGGTTGACTTCTTCAAAACAGTCACCAAAGCCATGGACAAGGGGAAGATGGTGCACACCACCTACCTTGACGTAGCCAAAGACTTCGTCATTATTCCACACTTGGGCATAATAGATAAACTCTCCCAGCTAGGCATCAAACTGTATGTTACTAGATGGGTAGCTAACTGGTTCACTGATAGAACTCACTCAGTCAAAATAGTGGAAGCCACCTCTAGTAGCAGAACCGTAATAAGTAGTGTACAACAAAGATCGGTCTTGGGGCCTCTACTGTTGGGATATACTGTTCTGAGGTGCAAGCCAAAACCAGTGGTCTGTGGCTGACCAAGTTTGCAGCTGACTGCAAGCTGGGCACTGTCAGAAATTCCCCTAGTGATGTGAACATCCTCCAAGAGGGCCTTAACCAAACTAATCTCTGGTGTCCGAACTATGGCCTCAAACTGAATGCCAAGAAATGCATCATTATTCCCTTTAGGGAAAATGGCATCCCCACTAATTATCACATTAATAACAATGTGCTAAGCATGCATTCAGTCATGAGGGACTTGGGCACTCAGGATGATAGGAACCTGACTTTTGACCACCATGTTGCCTCCATTGTACGGAAGGCTTTCTACATGGCCCACCTCAAAAGTAAGGGTATTTCATCCAGGAATAAGGAGGTCATAACATCCCTGTACTTCTCCCTTTCAGACCCATTATCAAGTACAGTGCCCCCTTTGGCATGTACCTTGCCAAGCACATGCAGCACCTGAGAGACCACAGAGTTTTCTGACCAGGAAAATCCAGGGTCAACACCTATAATATACAGATAAACTAAAATCCCTGTGCTTCTACTCAGTCTCTTACAGACTGTTCAGAGGTGACCTGTATCTGGCAAAGAAAGCTGTCCCAGACCCAGCCTTGATGGAGTTGCTGCATAACCATAAGTCAAACATCACTCGCGCAACCCATATGCAAGGCCTCAACCTGGTCTGTGATGTTAATAGGACTTGTTGGCAGGATCGATTTGTATCCCATAGACTGGAACAGACTCCCTCGCCATGTCAAGCAATGTACCTCACTTGCCCTCTAAGAGGAACCTGGATGACTGGATCCCAACCATGTCCCTGCTGGACAGGGGAAACATGTGTCGACTTTGTGGGAACATGGGCAAAATTCTTGGCTAGGCTTATAAGGGCCTCCAGGCCAATAGCCTAGTATTGTCTTATGAACCTAAGAGAAAGTGCCACACTGAAAACTTCAAACCAAACTGCAAAAATGGGCACCACTATGTAGCCATGAAAGCAATGATAGAAAAATTTTATTTCATACAAGTTAAGAACTTTCATCCATTAACAAGGACTTTATCAGAACTATCAGACTCAAAAAAGTAATCACTCTTGTATAGAGATTCAAATATCATGTGATTGAAAATCACCCAATTAAAATCAAGTGATTTGACAAATTAAATAATATGACTATTAATAGCAAAACATTCAGCAAACAATAAAAATAATTAACAAAAAAACATTGAAATATATTGTATTAATCTTGATTAAAACAAGAAAAAAAAATGAAAATATTAAACAATGTATATAGCTCTTAACTTAATTCATAACTTGTCTGCTCAGAGTTTCAATACAGTGCTTAAATAAACACTATCATTTAATCTGGGAAAACTCAGACATTTAATCTAATTTGCCATAAGAGCTCTGTGTATTCAGTTCTAATTTCCCAAGGGCCACCACTGGGGTTAATGTGTGCCTTTCTAACACAAAATTATAAAATTTACTGTTTTCTTTACATGCCATCTTGTGTCTGTAAAGTGCATTCTTTTCACTTTTCGGCAAGATGTCATAGTAATGCTCATAGATTCTTTTGTGTAATGTGTTTTCAGTTTTGTCAACAGAAGAGACATGGCAAAAAATCAGAAAATGGGACATATATAATCCCTTTTGTGGGACAATCACAATGATATTTTAATGTGGACTCATAATTAAGTGATTTAAGTTTTAAACTTGCCCCCCTCATATATAAATTCAAATTGGTTACAAGAACCACATTTTTTTAAGACCTATAGCCATAGAACTCACCATAGTCTGCTAAATGGCAGAGTTTTTAGCTTCCAATCTTTCTTTTAGGTCTTCAAGGATTAATAGTGGGGAAATTCCCTAATGGAATTTCTGAGGACAATTAAACTATTAAAGAAGTTTTCAATATTTCTGATGAGTGTGACTGCAAATTACTCAAGAGTTATTATTAGAGATAATGAGAAACACATGGACAGGATTATGGAGGAAATCCAAACACTAGATGCCTCCACTAAAAACGGACCTTATGTTTAATGTTAAGGATCAAGAAAAGTACAAAATATTTCAATCTTTTGACAAAGCCATTGATAAGGTAAAAATCCAGAGCTATAATAAATTCTGTAGGGTACGATATTTGAATCTGTATATAAGACTGATTACTTTTACAGTCTGATAGTTCTGATGAAGTCCTTGTTAACAGATGAAAGCCCAAAATGAACACAGTACAATGGGTGACAGGGTGTTTGATAGTTTGTGGAGGTGACAACCAGGATAGGAATGGTGAAAGAACCCTCATAATATCTACATTTATTTATTTATTTTATTTATTTATTTACATTTGTTGACTGGGAGTGTCCGACTGGACGTAGGTCCATTTTCAGCGAAGGCCCGGGGAGAAAAGCTCCACAGTTAAAATAAACAGACAGTAGTTACATTGGATTACATAGCAATTAACAATTTAATATAGCAATTACTTACAACATATTTACAGATGAAGAACATAGTACATCAGTAGACAACTAGAATCTTTATCTGTGAAGTACATAACAGACATTAACAAATGTTACAATAAGAAGTTCCTGCTGTATAATAAGTACTAGGCTTATGAGCATCTGAGCTTGCTATAATCAAGGTAGTTAGTGGAGTGGAAAGAAAGGTAGTGGTTGGATGGGGTTGGTGATATTAGAGTGGGAGTTGCAAGGGCACAGCCAGCATGTTTTTAGGTGCACTTTTAGTAAAGTTTTGAAGTGGGTGCATGATGGTATGGTGGTAATTGTGGTTGGCAGGGAGCTCCATAATTTGGCTATGGTGCAAGAGAATAGGGCTTCACCAGCAAAGTTATTGGCTTTAGTGATCTGCAAGTGATTTTTGTTGCTGGATCTTAGTGGTCTGGTGGTGCGATAGGGTTGGAGTAGATTCTGGAGGGATGGAACATTTAGTGGATGGTTTACTAGTTTGTGGACGAGTGAGAGTTGATACCAATGAAGGAGGTGAGGGAGTTCAAGCCAGCCCAGTTCAGCAAGTGAGAGACAGTGGTGACTACGGTAGGATGCCGCTGTGGCAAATTTGGCGATTTTGTTGTAGCAGGTCCCTAGCTTGTTTAGATCACATTGCCTTAGGTTGGTATATATTGGAGACGCATAAAGTAGGGTGGAGATAAGGTGGGAATTTGCTATTGAAATCTTTGCTGCTTTAGTGAGAAGTTGCTTATTTCTGTATAACGCTCCTAGTTTTTTGTGGACTTTTTTTATGGTCATGGATATGTGAATGTCAAATTTTAGTTTATTATCTATTTCCACTCCTAGCAATTTGGTGTGTTCAGCTGGGTATATAGTGGTGTTGTCTTTTGCTGTGATGTTAAAGTGAGAGTTGTTTTGAGTATGTTTGGTAGGTTGGAAGATGAGTAGTTTAGTTTTGTTTGGGTTGAGTATTAATTGGGCATCGGATAACCAAGTTTCAACAGAGGAAAAGACTTCCTGTGTGACTTTTTGCAGTTTGGGTAGGGACTGGGCTGAGCAGATCCTGTCAAATAATACATTTGTGAGGGGTACAGTTCATTTTTGATTATAACATGGTATAAATTAAATTGTAAATTATTACTGTCAGAAAATAAGCATGGAAGAGAAATGTGGCAGTTGCCATGGTACTAAAGCTACCTACATGACAAATAACTGAGATTCAGGGAACTAGCTCAGAGGTAATGATCTCAGCGCCAGCTCGGTTACATCCGCATATGAAAAAGCAATTTGATTAGTAAAGACATTAATATTTTTGTTGTGGTCTTTATACTGAGTCAGTTTTAAACAGGGAAGAGTGTAGCCTGTTGATTTACATATTGATAGACTGTACACATGCATATCATCTGGGCACAGTAGTTAAGCACCAATGACCATAAGTGAAGAATGGCATTTCTCTGGTCTACAATTATTTGTTAGTGACTTTTTTTGAAATGTCTATTAAGGCACATGTATGACATAGTGTATTAGGAACATTTTTTTTTCAAGGAATAGGAAAACAGTATACATTTTGGAACAATATTTAAACTGTTCAGTCAGTTCTTAAACAGGGAATGGTTTAAAACTAAGGTTACCACATATGTTTATCTTTTCACATGTCAATATCTATTATGTCAGCTGTATCACAGAAAAAAAAACAAGAATTGTGAATATCCTAAAGTCTTCTTACAAGTATTTTACAAATACTTTGTAACTTTCCTACAGTAATCGACGGAAACCAGTGTACACTTATGAAACATTTTAATAGGACATAAAATAATGGCAACAACTACAACTCTTTTGCAGTCATATACCCTATGCTTGTTAGTACCATCTAACATCATTCAATCGGACAGACTCTCAACTATGGACCCATACCTATAAAGCCTTCCCCAAGGATTGGCATGCTGGCCATTAGTTTCTCACCTCTCCCACCTCCCCAGCAGCTCTTCTGGCTACTGTGAGCTAGTCTTTGTCACCAGGGCTTCAGCCAGGACTCCATCTTTCTGAGAAAATAACTGAAATATAAGAAAGGACTCTGACTCTTTAGCACATTATGTACAGGAAGAGAAATTGAGAAGGGGGAAGTAATACACAGACATTGCAAAGTAAGCAAGTAGGTGGGACAACAAGTAGAATGACAGGTATGAGAACATGATATGGAATGTAATAGGTAACATATCTGAATGTACTTCTAGAAAGGAATGTAGGTCAAAAGACAGATATAAGGAAAACTGGAAAACTGGCAGAGGCCAGAGGCCAGCCTAAAGTAATGTACAGGGATAGAGACCTATCCACAAGAATCAGAAGAAGTGGACAGGGCAGAGGTCTTCTGTCTTTACCTCTGTAAGAAAATAAGTCCAAAAAAAAGCAATACTTGTCTCTAAACAACAACTTCTGTTAATGGTGGTAAATCTACTTATCTGGGTATAACTCTCTACTTTATCTGTGGAATTATATTACAATTGCCTCTGTAATAGGGATTATCACTAGGCATAAATGTGACCATCTAGAAAATATGAATGGAAAGTCTCATTTGAGGAAAGTGTTAAAATACATTTCTCTCTCATTTCCAGTCAAAATTTCACGTCATAACATTTGTCACTAGTGCAGCTTGCATTAGCTTTACTCATAAATTAGATTTACTTAGAAACTAAATAAAACGTTTTCATTTTATTTCATCCTTTTTAGTAGTATGACAAATGCTGCAGAAATGCATTTTAACTCACATGTATGTTCTCTGTATGATATCACTTTTTGACTCATTTCTGAAATTACTGTCTCTAGCAGTGGAAACAAATACACTGTGTTGTGATTACATAAGGAAAACTGCCATTTATGGATTAGCAGCAGCATGTTTCCTGATGCCACCAACCTTAGTCATAGATGTTAACCATGAGAAAGATGAGTGCGAATGCTACAGAGTTACTTTCCAGGAGCGGTTTCTGCTCATCAGTGTCTGAGTTATTCATAAACCTTCATTTTGAGACTTTTGTCACAGCAGTGAAGGAGCTCATGTAGCAGTGAAACATGACATCAAGGCCATAGTCCTTGCACAATTTTTTTCCCATTTGCTATGCTAAACTGCTAATAGATACATGCTAGATACACCAGTATGGCTTGCAAATAAGAAAATGTCTGTGTGCAAGACATATCAGAATAAGCAACTGTTTTTAAAGAGCTTGTTACTGATAACTCGCCATTTCATTATGCTTCTAAACCTCTGCTCTGGCCAACATGAATGCGGAAACAGATTAACTCAGCATAATTTAAACAATTTTGCTTGCTGTGGACTATCTTTGCAACTCCCCTAATGCTTCTCAGGAAACAAGGTATAGCTAGGCATTGTCAGTACATGCAACAAAGTATATTTTCTTCTTGAGCATTTTTTAATAGGCATAACTCTGACAACACTAGACATCATGAACTTGACAGACTGTCTATAACATATATATGTACATAACAACATGTTTAAATGTAGGAATATTCCTCTAAAAGCATTTTTTTATGGTTGCAGGGAACATTTGTTAGTAAAATGGAGGAAACATATGGAGACGTGTCTACATTTTTAACTGTCAGTGTGTGGGGGGGTATGAGATCTGAGTACAAAATAAAAATTTCTGGATGTAACACTGCCCATAAAATCAAGCTGTAAGTGATCTGACCAGAAGAAGCACCTACTCCCTTTGAAACATACCCTGCTTCAAGAGTGAGATGCAGAGGTAACCATCTGAATGGTCTGGACCATATTAGCGAGTCCTAAAATGTGGAGGCCGAATGGCTGAAAATATGAATTTACATATACTAAGTAGGAGATTAACATTTCTCTGAATATTTCCTTTTCTCCAAGATATGCCCCCCCCCTCCAAAAAAGAAATGTAATGGACAAGAAATATGTTTGATGTTCACTTTTTTTCTTGCATTTGCAGTCTTTTTCTTTCAGTTTTTTGGGAGTTAGCATATCAAGTCCCAACATTTCAGTAGGGAGCCAGATTCAGAACTTTACTATTAAATTAGTCTGTTTTGACAGACAAGGCAATACTTTTTGATGACTAAACAAGTAGCACATGGACTTTATAATAAACTGAGCCTGATTAAAAGATTCTATACTTGCATGTTGAACTGCATACTATTATAAAAATGTATAATCCAAACTACAGCTGGTCTGGTTGCATAAGGCACTTGCATTTTCTACATAGAGCAAGAACATCAAAACCATGACTACACATATACCCTCTGAGTTTGTAATACTTTTCTAAATGTAAAAATCCTCGTAACAGATGTTTGTCTTATTTCATTTGGCCTGGAAGTTAAATTGTAAATTATAATACAAGGCCACTTGACCGTTTTTATTGGCTAAGCATATTTTTCCTTCTGTTTCTTCCCAACCTTATGATACAATATTCATGTTATGCTCTCTAGCTTTAATCAATGTATCTCAAATCCATTAACAGTTTTTTTAACTTTGGTTTAAAATTTCATTTGCTTCCATTTTATGTAACACTAACTTCAAGATACTATAGATGTTAATGAAGCATAAATACAGAGGTCACATCTATTTACTGTTACATCTCTTTAAACTCCTGTGTTTTCTAATTGCTTGCCTTGCAATATAGACAATAAAATATAAAAAAGTGCAGAGCAGTTACAGAACACTAAAGAATCTAATGGCCAGCCGATGACAATGACATTTGTACAGCAAAGGATAGAAACATGATCAGCCAGTGAAACTGCAAAGATGCATTTTACACAGACAGCTGCCTTTCCTAACAATGCATGTAGAGAACAGCTCTTCCCTTAGGCAGAGAGGTTCATGTTGTGTGATCTATTATTCAGTTTATTGTGTTTACAATACAGTCATGTCCATCAGTGTTCTCAAAGCCATTAGTATCCAGATGCCAAACAAATGCACTTCACTTAAGATGCTTTTCCTGTGACACCAGCACTTTGAAGTATCAAGGCAGATATCAAATATTGGCCAAGAATTAATACACAAAGTTGCCCTGTTAATGACTGAGGCAATGTTTTAATATTTGCTGGAAGCAATGGAAAAACGAGTCTGACATATTTCAACAGAAATGTGTAACAGTCAATATTTTCTTTCAACTAAAAGTGCAATATGCAGTAAAATATTGTAGTAGTGAATCAATACCAATGTAAAGATTTATATAATGCTTCTCAAGCAAACTCTGATAGACCATGTTAAAAGCAATCCCATACTACTAGTACAGTAGCTGAGTAACCAGCCATTTTGAACACCAGCACCTGCACATAATTCTGGACATTTCCATTTGTGCATTTTGTAGAACACAAATTTACTTGCTAAGATAGCACACCAAGGGAAATTTTTGGATAACAGAGAGCACTCTGGCAGTGCAGAACTCAGCATTGCTATACTTGTATACTAACACTTTGAGATGATCTGAATGCTAGCATGTCTCCAAATGCTAACATGGGGCTAGAATACAGACATTTTTGTCTCAATAAAAGAGTGAACAAGTCACAGCCAAACCAGTTAGTAAAAAATACAAGAAAATCCTAACCAAGCTAGAGTTTTCACTGTGTGGTTCTTTAAATCCTCTTGTAAAAGAGGATAATGGGATATATGCAAATGCCCCCTTACAGACATCAGGCATTTCAGCTATATGGCAGTTCTGAATGCCCATGCTGTGCTGATGAAGTCATAAGAAGACTGAAACATCTATGTCCACAGCTAGTGGGGTTTGACTTTATTGGCCTGAATTAGTCCATTTGACTATTGTTAGGGGTCGCCACAATGAAAGACCGGTCTGCTCATGACTGGCAGTGTATTTTTATGGTGCCAAGTTGCCAGCCCAATGCCCAACCTTCAAAGAAGGCACCCCAATTCACGCTCGCACCTACCTGCCTGTCTTTAACGTCACTCGACCGGGGGGAGGACATGCAGACTCCACACAAAAGGTGCTCCAGTTGAGAATCGAATGGGAGAACCTCTTGCTGTGAGGCAACAAAGCTAACCGCTGCACCACCGTGGCCTGGCCTGAATTAGTCCATTAAGAGACTTAAAAAGAAAAAAGTAATTTGTTTATGCCTGCTATTTCAGGGCACCTTTCCCCTTTGGAAAGGATTACAACCCATAAAAGTGTACTCTCTGTGGTTGGGCTAGTAGGATACACTTGTTAGAAGACTTCTTTCTGTGTGCTAATGTTTAAGTTGGTGTATGGTTCTAAAACTTATGGTTAAACTCCTGAATCCTGGCATTGGGGGCAGGGAACAAAAGGGTGGACCAAGTGAACACTGGGCACCTATCTGGTTCCTTGGCAGATAATCAAAGATTGGCATCTAATCTGTTACTCCCTTGTGAAAGGCATTAGTATAGCAGGACATGGAGCATATGAAGGACCCATATCCAGGCAACCACACAGAGGGCTACGGTGAGACAGAAGTAGCTAGTTATGTGGCATTCACACATATAGTAAAAAGTTGGGTCCAAGCACTGATCTATGAGAAACTCATTTTAGATGGACTTAGTGTAGAAAAAGCAGTGTATGCCTTCTCTGCCAGTAATCACAACACCTGAGTAATACCCGATGGCACACCAGAGCTGCAGTGAAGATTCTTATTAAATATGAGAACCTGACCACATCAATTTCTTTTTCTGATCTAAGAAGAGAGCAACAGTGATTTTGCTTCTATCATTTACAGATAAGATGCGTTAGCTGTCCTTGTCACAAATGTGGCCACAAAGTGGCAAGGCAAGATTTCAGGATGTGTACTTGATAATCTGAAACACTGGAAAGTTAAGAAAGCTGCTTATGACCAAATGCTTTCACACATTTGCTGCAGGGTTTAATGGTGCTGTTTATGACCAAATGCTTTTACACATTTGCTGCAGGGTTTAACAGTGCAGTAGATATGCAGTTGTTGTTGTTATGGGAAGGCCCTTCTTTAGAGTAAAACTACTTTATTGAAGCCCTGGAATCTTTTCTGATAAAATAATCTGGCTGATTAGATGCCTGTGTGCCTTGGTTTTGTATTCTGCAGCAAGTTGAAGTTAAGTAAGGTTAGTACATCAACTGAAAGGGTGTGGGGGGGGGGTGCTACTATTATTGTCCTTAGGGTAAGATTTACAATTTATTTCCACTGATATGCATAAAGCAGAAAACAAATTCTAGGTGAAAAGTACAAGAGGTGGTATTGGTTTTTACTGAAAATGTCATACTGAGGGGTTCATCCTAAAAAGGCCATTGACAATGAATACAAAGCATATGGTGCAGGTTTGTGCTTCCTGTTAATGCAAAAGGCCAAGGAAAGCAGATTTGTAGTTCATTTTCAAAGAGATGGCA
The DNA here is from genome assembly GCF_019279795.1 of Protopterus annectens. Lineage (NCBI taxonomy): Eukaryota > Metazoa > Chordata > Ceratodontiformes > Protopteridae > Protopterus > Protopterus annectens. The sequence continues at coordinate 253,037,771 of NC_056749.1, forward strand.
GAAGTCGATTGTCCTTTTATAATGGTTTGCAATAAGTGCGAACAGAACTCTGAGGAAATTCTGGTTAGTCTCTCTGATAACTATGATAAATATGCCTCTTAGACATTTGTAGCAATGATGATCTATAGGGGTTCAGAACAAATGGACCTAATTCCAGCCCAGGTAGTATCATTTATATATACCTTAGGGATATCTGTTTAGGACCACTGCTTCATACCCCAAATTTTCAAAGGAGAGACATCAACTGTTGAAGACTTGGATTCATTAAGATTTTATCCACATTCCTTCACTGTAATTTGATTCATCAAAGCAGACATACTCCACACTACAGTGTGGAAAAAGTCATATACCTTTTACTTTAATGTGTCAGTGTTATGAGTTTCAATCAAACGAGTTTTCAATCTTTTGAACTTTCAGTGTTTTGGTCTCAGTCAAATGAATTTCAGTGAAATGGAATTTAGATCATATGAAGTAGACCCATATATATATATATATATATATATATATATATATATATATATATATACATGGTTCCATTTCATATCATCGAATTACCATTTCATCGAATTGCAAATCATCGAGACCAAATCGTCGAAAACTCATTTCATCGAAAACTCATTTCATCGAATCTCAAATCATTGAAAACTATGAAGCAACTACAAAGAACATTCCACAATGTTTTTACTACGTTTATGCAGGGGGGCAACCCCTGTAAATAAATATACCAACTCCAAGGTTGCACTACAGTACGGGAAAAAGGCATAAACGTAGTACAAAGTGTCTGGGATGTTATTTGTAGTTGCTTCATAGTTTTCAATGATTTGAGATTCGATGAAATGAGTTTTCAATGATTTGGTCTCGATGATTTGCAATTCGATGAAATGGTAATTTGATGATATGAAGTGGAACCATATATATATATATATATATATATATATATATATATATATATATATATATACACAAACAGTGTATGTACATATCAGGAGATGTCTGTATGTGTATCTAGTTATCAATCTATATATATAATGTATAGAATATCTTAATACTACAACACCCTTACTGAAATGTACCCAAAGTGTTTCCAAGGAAGAAATAAACTTTTTAGATGCGACTGTTATAAAGAACAAAACTTCTAAACCTTTTACTTCAACTACTTACAGGAAACCTGAATTCTCTTAATTCCCACCTCCACTATACAAGAAACCATGCATGCAAGCAAAAAAATGCTTAGTGTAAGGATAGTCTGTTACACTGGACAGGATAATATCAGATTATGAGAGGGTAAGGTTTTAATTAACATGTTTCTGAAAATTATTCAGTGGTGGACACAAAGTTTGTGCCATTACTTGGATAAGAAAAAATCAGTAAAAATGATAACAGCTTCAGACATTCTACTAAAAAGAACTTTGAAAAGTATATGATCCTGAATTATAACCAAGACTCCTAGGCAAATAATTTTATCTTAAAAGTACAACTTTTTCTCACTTTCCTGAGGTAGAAAATAGATAAGGTGACAAACCTGTTTTTGTATACAAAAGGGGTAAATAATATTGATGAAAAATTGGGACACAGAAAAGGAAAGGATACATTTCCAAGAAAAAAGGCGGAAACGTCTAAATGTGGCTACTTACATCAATGTAAATTTTGTAGAAAAAGGTGAAACCACTGACATACAGATGAGAGAGAGAGCGCAAACAACAAGAGCCATGAATGATTATAACTGTAGGAGTAAAGGGGTGCTCTACCATGCAAAATGCAAAACATGCGCTTCCTTTTTTGTCAAGAAAACCAAAAGAAGCTTCAGAAAAAGAGCATATAAACATTTACACTACATAACTGAGGAGAAGAATAAACATTTACAATATATGACTAAATAGAAGGATAAACATTTCACTATATGACTAAAGAGAAGGATAAACATTTACAGTATATAACTGAGGAGAAGGATAAACATTTACACTATATGACTAAAGAGAAGGATAAACATTTACACTATATGACTAAAGAGAAGGATAAACATTTACACTATATGACTAAAGAGAAGGATAAACATTTACACTATATAACTGAGGAGAAGGATAAACATTTACACTATATGACTAAAGAAAAGGATAAATATTTACACTATATTACTAAAGAGAAGGATAAACATTTACACTATATGACTAAAGAGAAGGATAAACATTTACACTTCATGACTAAAGAGAAGCATAAACATTTACACCAACTATTGCTTTCAGAAAGGCACTCTTGGATGATCTTGGTATCCTCTGGGAAGTTTATAATGGCACCAGATCAACAGTCATCTGCAAACTTGATCATCTAAAAACCCTTAACAGTGGCTTTGACCTTCAAGAAGTAAATGCCAAAGAGAAGTGTCCTAAGAACTGAATCTTGGTGTATACCACTAGTGATAAGTCTTTTGCAAGAAGCCCAGCTGATGAATCTAATATCCCAGGTACCATTTTTGAGCCAATTTGCCATCTAATGAGTTACCCAGTGATTAACATTTAGCTTGGATAGTTTATTCCTAGATTAATTGGGGTGGGATGGGGTGGAATGCTTTTGTGAGTTGTAGATATACTGATTTGTCCTCATCCATTGTTTCAGTAACCTTCTCAACCAGATTTAGCATGCAGGATCTGCCCTTAACACATCTACCCTGGCTTGTGTCAAGGATTTTTAGGTATTCTATGTCCTTATTTATTAAATCCATAAATATCCTTTCCAAAGCCTTATAGATGAGGCTGATCAGACTTATGGGTCTTTAATTTTCTGGGTCTGTTGATGCCCCACCTCTGTGCAGGGGGATGACAGCTGCTGTCAGGCACAAATCTTGTCTGGAGGCTGAAATTGCATAGTGTCTGTAGGGGGTCTGACACATCCTGTTTCAGGCTGGCCAGTAAGCAGCATACATATTATAGGGCCCCATAGAAACAGTACTTTTGGCCTTGGATAGTGACTTGAGAACTTGTGCATGGGAGAGTTGGGGAGGTGTAAATGTGGATATAAGTTCTAGAAATATAGGAGGGGAGAGGGGTTGAAGTTAGAGTTACATGTATTGGCAAGTAGAGTGGTTATGTCCTCTGGGTCTAAGTATGTAATATCATTTACTATCAACTCTGCACAGTTCTGGGCATTATTTCTAAGGTTGCTAACATGATTAAATGTGGTTTTGTGGTTGTCCTTGTCTTGGGTGGCAATTTTTATCTCATATAATTTGATCAGGGTCCAGAGGTCCCTATTAAGTTTAACAAGTGCCTTGTTTTGCATCTTGAAAAATACATTTATTTTTACATGTAATGAGCATTTTTTGTGTGTGTTATAGAGTCCTCTTATGTTTGAGTTCCACCGCACAGACTTAATTTTGGATTTGGTATTGTATTTACATCAGAGGGAGACAGCTGCATTTATGAAGGTATTCACATGGGCGTAGAATTTGGCAATAAAGGATTATGCATAAGTTGTGGGGTGATGGGTCATCAAATTGGAAGGAGAAGTTAAATTTAGTCAGCTCATCACTCCGTTTCAGTAGATTAGACTTTTGTGAAAGGATGGAGAACTATTTGCTATACTTACTTGCTGGAGAGCGCTCTAATGTAATATGATGGGACAGGCTGGAAAGACTGGTCTGTGAAAGAAAACTGAATACATGGAAGTGTAGAAAGGGCAGCTTAAAGGGAAAACGGGTAGCTTAATAATAAACAACAGATCTAAAATTATTCCACTAACTGGAAAGTATATTTCTGTAGTTGAAAGGTTAGATGAAATTAGTCAACATAAAATGACTACTACTAATGTTATAACTTCATATGTTGACCTATAGTATATGTTGGGCAGTACTGGATGAGCTTCAGATCTAGGCAGTACCACATACTGTGCAGTACTGGGTGAGCTTCAGATCTAGGCAGCACCACATGTTGGGCAGTACTGGATGAGCTTCAGATCTAGGCAGTGCCACATGTTGTGCAGTACTGGATGAGCTTCAGATCTAGGCAGTACCACATGTTGGACAATACTGGATGAGCTTCAGATCTAGGCAGTACCACATGTTGGGCAATACTGGATGAGCTTCAGCTCTAGGAAGTGCCACAACTTAGTGGTAACTTTCTGTCTCTCAGATATTGGGTTCAGTCACTGTCTGTGAGAAATTTTATATGTTCTTACCATGCCTACATGAGTTTTCACTAGGTACTCTGGTTTCTACCCAACATCCAAACACACTAAATTGCAAAAATATATATCTACATACACACACACACACACATATATATATATATATATATATATATATATATATATATATATATATATATATATATATATATTTTGTAGCTCACTGGAGGTAGAGTTGCAAAGTTCAGTGCACTTTATTTACAGTGAAGCAAAAAGATAAAATGAAAAGAAGCTTATTTATGCAACAGGAAAAAAATCTGTTAAAGAAAAAACAAAGTCTTACAGTCCATAAAAGTTCCAAATAAGCATAAGCAAAGTTCATGTAATCTTCCAAATGGAACCATACTTGTCTTCTTATTGCCCTAGGCTTTCTTCCAGTAAAACTCTCCATATGATAATTTCAAAGAGTCACCAATCTTGGCCAGAGTTCTCCTTCTCTAAGAGAGGTACATATCTTAACATAAAGTAAACCTTTTAAATGGTAACCAGCAAAATTTCTTTATGCTTGGCATTAACTCCGACTCCTGTGAGACGCAAGCATCTCTGCCATGATGTGGTAAGCTCTTCCTTCTAAATGCATTCCTGCAGCTATCCCAAAACAATAATGCCTGGAGTACACATCCCGACTATCAAATTTTACTGTGTATAAAAACTATCTCCAATAATACACACTGACAGCACATTCAATAGCATTTTTATAGCAAAGAATTTTGCCTAGGAAAAAACACTCCCTTTACAAAAGAAGGCATTAAAAAAACGTACCATCCTTTAAGCAACATTTCTACGTGCACTGCATCATTTTATATCTATCTATCTATATATATATATATATATATATATACACATATATATATATACATATATATATATATATATATATATATATATATATAGAAGGTTCTACTTCATATGACCTAAATTTCATTTAACTGAAATTCATTTGACCGAGACCAAAACATTGAAAGTTCAAAAGACTGAAAACTCATTTGACTGAAACTCATAACATTGACACATTAAAGTAAAAGGTATATGCTCTTTTCCTCACTGTAGTGCAATCATGAAGTTAGTATATATACTTAGGGGGTGTGTGGGGGGCACATACAAAGTTTATGTAAATATTGTTTTCTGCAAAGAGTTATTCATTGCAGTTATAAATATCCAAGGGTATGGTTTAAAATGTATAAATTGACTGTGCCCCCACCCCCCCTAACTATACATACTAACTCCAGGATCGCACTACAGTGGGGAAAAAGGCATATACCTTTTACTTTAATGTGTCAGTGTTGTGTTTCAGTCAAATGAGTTTTCAATCTTTTGAACTTTCAGTGTTTTGGTCTCAGTCAAATGAATTTTAGTCACATGACATTTAGGTCAAATGATGTAGACCCATATATATATATATATATATATATATATATATATATATATTTAAACAGTATATGTACATATCAGGATATGACGGTATGTGTATCTAGTTAACAATCTATATATAATGTATAGAATATATTAATACTACAACACCCTTTCTGAAATGTACTCAAAGTGTTTCTAAGGAAGAAATAAACTTTTTAGATGCGACTGCTATAAAGAACAAAACTTCTAAACCTTTTACTTCAACTATATACAGTAAACCTGAATTCTCTTATTTCCTATCTCCACTATACAAGAAACCATGCATACAAACAAAAAAGTGCTTAGTGTAAGGATAGTCTGTTACACTGGCCAGGATAATATCAGATTATGAGAGGGTAAGGTTTTAATTAACATGTTTCTGAAAATTAATCAGTGGTGGACAAAAAGTTTGTGCCATTACTTGGAGAAGCAAAAATCAGTAAAAATGATAACAGCTTTGGACCTTCTACTAAAAATAACTTTAAAAAGTATATGATCCTGAATTATAACCAAGATTACTAGGCAACTAAATATAGCTTAAAAGTACATATTTTTCTCACTTTCCTGAGGTAGAAAATAGATAAGGTAAAAAAACTTGTTTTTGTATACAAAGGGGTAAATAACATTGATGAAAAATTGTGACACACAAAAGGAAAGGATACATTTCCAAAAAAAAAGCAAGAACTTATAAATGTGGCTATTTCCATCAATGTAAATTTTGTAGCCAAAGGTGAAACCACTGACATACAGATGAGAGAGAAAGAGCAAACAACAAGAGCCATGAATGTGTATAAGTGCAGGAGTAAAGGGGTGCTCTACCAGGCAAAATGCAAAACATGCACTTCCTTTTTTGTCAAGAAAACCAAAAGAGACTTCACAAAATGAGCATATAAACATTTACACTGCATAACTGAAAAAAAGGATAAACATTTACACTATATGACAAAAGAAAAGGATAAACATTTATACTATATGACTAAAGAAAAGGATACATTTTTACACTATATAACTGAGGAGAACGATAAACATTTACACTATATGACTAAATAAAAGGATAAACATTTACACTATATAACAGAGGAGAAGGATAAACATTTACACTATATGACTAAAGGGAAGGATAACCATTTACACTATATGACTAAAGAGTAGGATAAACATTTACATTATATGACTAAAGAGAAGGATAATCATTTACACTATATAACTGAGGAGAAGGATAAACATTCACACTATATGACTAAAGAGAAGGATTAACATTTATACTATAGGACTAAAGAGAAGGATAAACATTTACACTATATGACTAAAGAGAAGGATAAACATTTTCAATATATGACAAAAGAGAAAGAAAAACATTTACACTATATAACTGAGAAGGATAAAGATTTACACTATATAACTGAGGAGAAGGATAAACATTTACACTATATGACTAAAGAGAAGGACAAACATTTACACTATATGACTAAAGAGAAGGAGACACATTTACACAATATTGCTAAAGAGAAGGATAAACATTTACAGTATAAGACTAAAGAGAAGGATAACAATTTACACTATATGACTAAAGAAAAGGATAAACTTTCACACTATATAACTGAGGAGAAGGATAAACATTTACACCATACATGAAAAGAAGGATAAACATTTACACTGTATGACTAAAGAGAAGGATAAACATTTACACTATATGACAAAAGAGAAGTATAAACATTTACTCTATATGAATAAAGAGAAGGACAAACATTTACACTATATGACTAAAGAGAAGGATAAACATTCACACTATATGACTAAAGAGAAGGATAAACATTTACACTACATGACTAAAGAGAAGGATAAACATTTACACTACATGACCGAAGAGAAGGATAAACATTTACACTATATGACTAAAGAAAAGGATAAGCCTTTACACTATATGACTGAGGAGAAGGATAAACCTTTACACTATATGACTAAAGAGAAAGATAAACATTTTCACTATATGACTAAAGAAAAGGATAAATGTTTACATTATATGACTAAAGAGAAGAATAAACATTTACACTATATGACTAAAGAGAAGTATAAACATTTACTCCATATGACTAAAGAGAAGGATAAACATTTACACTATATGACTAAAGAAAAGAATACACATTTACACTATAAGACTAAAGAGAAGGATAAACATTTACACTATATGACTAAAGAGAAGGATAAAAATTTACACTATATGACTAAAGAGCAGGATACATATTTACACTATATGACTAAAAAGAAGGATAATACTTTACACTATATGACTGAGGAGAAGGATAAACCTTTACACTATTTGACTAAAGAGAAGAATAAAAATTTACACTATGTGACTAAAGAGAAGGATAGATATTTACACTATATGACTAAAGGGAATGATAAACATTTACACTTAATGACTAAAGAGAAGGATAAACATTTACACTATATGACTAAAGAGAAGGATAAACATTTACACTATATGACTAAAGAGAAGGATAACAATTTACACTATATGACTAAAGAAAAGGATAAACTTTCACACTATATAACTGAGGAGAAGGATAAACATTTACACCATACATGAAAAGAAGGATAAACATTTACACTGTATGACTAAAGAGAAGGATAAACATTTACACTATATGACAAAAGAGAAGTATAAACATTTACTCTATATGAATAAAGAGAAGGACAAACATTTACACTATATGACTAAAGAGAAGGATAAACATTCACACTATATGACTAAAGAGAAGGATAAACATTTACACTACATGACCGAAGAGAAGGATAAACATTTACACTATATGACTAAAGAAAAGGATAAGCCTTTACACTATATGACTGAGGAGAAGGATAAACCTTTACACTATATGACTAAAGAGAAAGATAAACATTTTCACTATATGACTAAAGAAAAGGATAAATGTTTACATTATATGACTAAAGAGAAGAATAAACATTTACACTATATGACTAAAGAGAAGGATAATCATTTACTCTATATGACTAAAGAGAAGGATAAACATTTACACTATATGACTAAAGAAAATAATACACATTTACACTATAAGACTAAAGAGAAGGATAAACATTTACACTATATGACTAAAGAGAAGGATAAAAATTTACACTATATGACTAAAGAGCAGGATACATATTTACACTATATGACTAAAAAGAAGGATAATACTTTACACTATATGACTGAGGAGAAGGATAAACCTTTACACTATTTGACTAAAGAGAAGAATAAAAATTTACACTATGTGACTAAAGAGAAGGATAGATATTTACACTATATGACTAAAGGGAATGATAAACATTTACACTTAATGACTAAAGAGAAGGATAAACATTTACACTATATGACTAAAGAGAAGGATAAACATTTACACTATATGACTAAAGAGAAGGATAAACAATTACACTATATGACTAAAGAGAATGATAAACATTTACACTATATGACTAAAGAGAAGGATAAACATTTACACTATATGACTAAAGAGAAGGATAAACATTTGCACTATATGACTAAAGAGAAGGATAAACGTTTACATTGTATGACTAAAGAGAAGGATAAACATTTACACTTACTGACTAAAGAGAAGGATAAAAATGTACACTTTATGACTAACGAGAAGGATAAACATTTATACTATATAACTAAAGAGAAGGATAAACATTTACACTATATAACTGAAGAGAAGGATAATCATTTACATAATATGACTAAAGAAAAGGATAAAAATTTACATTATATGACTAAAGAGAAGGATAAGCATTTACACTATATGACTAAAAAGAAGGATAAACATTTACAATGTATGACTAAAGGAAGGATAAACATTTACACTATATGACTAAAGAGAAGGATAAACATTTACAGTGTATGACTAAAGGAAGGATAAACCTTTACACTATATGACTAAAAAGAAGGATAAACATTTACACTATATGATGAAAGAAAAGGAAAACATTTACACTATATGACTAAAGAGAAGGATAAACATTCACACTATATGACTAAAGAGAAGGATAAACATTTAAACTATATGACTAAAGAGAAGGATAAACATTTACACTATATGACAAAAGAGAAGGATAAACATTTACACTATATGACTAAAGAGACGGATAAACATTTACACTATATGACTAAAGAGCAGAATACACATTTACACTATATGACTAAAGAGAAAGATAAACTTTTACACTATATGACTAAAAAAGAAGGATAAACCTTTACACTGTATGACTGAGAAGAAGGATAAACCTTTACACTATCTGACTAAAGAAAAGGATAAAAATTTACACTATATGACTAAAAAGAAGGTTAAACTTTTACAGCACATAACTGAGGAGAAGGATTAACATTTACACCAAATAACTGAGGAAAACGATAAAGATTTACAATATATGACTAAAGAGAAGGAGAAACATTTACACTATATGACTAAAGAGAAGGATAAACATTTACACTATATGACTAAAGAGAAGGATAAACATTTACAGTATATGACTAAATAGAAGGTAAAACATTTACACTATATAACTAAGGAGAAGGATAAACAATTACACCATATGACAGAAGAGAAGGATAAACATTTACACTATATGAATAAAGAGAAGGATAAACATTTGCACTATATAACTGAAAAGAAGGATAAACATTTACACTATATGACTAAAGAGAAGGATAAACATTTACACTATATGACTAAAGAGAAGGATAAACATTTACACTATATGACTAAAGAGAAGGATAAACATTTACACTGTGTCTGAAGAGAAGGATAAACAATTACACTATATGATTAAAGAGAATGATAAACATTTACACTATATGACTAAAGAGAAGGATAAACATTTACAATATATGACTAAACAGAAGGATTAACATTTACACTATACAACTGAGGAGAAGGATAAGCATTTACACTATATGACTAAAGAGAAGGATAAACATTTACACTATGTGATTAAAGAGAAGGATAAAAATTTACACTATATAACTGAGGAGAAGGATAAACATTTACACTATATAACTGACTAGAAGGATAAACATTTCCACTATATGACTGAGAAGAAGGATAAACCTTTACACTATATGACTAAAGAGAACGATAAACATTTTCACTATATGACTAAAGAGAAGGATAAACGTTTACACAATATGACTAAAAAGAAGAATAAACATTTACACTACATGACTAAAGAGAAGGACAAACTTTTAAACTATACGACAAAAGAGAAGGATAAACATTTACACTATATGACTAAAGAAAAGAATACACATTTACACTATATGACTAAAGAGAAGGATAAACATTTACACTATATGACTAAAGAGAAGGATAAACATTTACACTATATGACTAAAGAGAAGAATACACATTTACACTATATGACTAAAGAGAAGGATAAACATTTACACTTAATGACAAAAGATAAGGATAAACAATTACACTATATGACTAAAGAGAAGGATAAACATTCACACTATATGACTAAAGAGAAGGATAAACATTTAAACTATATGACTAAAGAGAAGGATAAACATTTACACTATATGACAAAAGAGAAGGATAAACATTTACACTATATGACTAAAGAGACGGATAAACATTTACACTATATGACTAAAGAGCAGAATACACATTTACACTATATGACTAAAGAGAAAGATAAACTTTTACACTATATGACTAAAAAAGAAGGATAAACCTTTACACTGTATGACTGAGAAGAAGGATAAACCTTTACACTATCTGACTAAAGAAAAGGATAAAAATTTACACTATATGACTAAAGAGAAGGATAGATATTTACACTATATGACTAAAGAGAAGGATAACATTTACAGTATATTACTAAAGAGAAGGATAAACATTTACACTATATAACTAGGGAGAAAGATAAAAAATTACACTATATGACAGAAGAGAAGGATAAACATTTACACTATATGACTAAAGAGAAGGATAAACATTTATACTATATGACTAAAGAGAAGGATAAACATTTACACTATATGACTAAAGAGAAGTATAAACATTTACACTTAATGACTAAAGAGAAGGATAAACATTTACATTATATGAATAAAAAGAAAGATAAACATTTACACAATATGACTAAAGAGAAGGATAAACATTTAAGCTATATGACTAACGAGAAGGATAACAATTTACACTATATGACTAAATAGCAGGATAAACATTTACACTATACGACTAAAGAGCAGAATACACATTTACACTATATGACTAAAGAGAAGGATAAACATTTACACTATATGACTAAATAGAAAGACAAACATTTACACTATATGACTAAAAAGGATAAACCTTAACACTAAATGACTGAGGAAAAAGATAAACCTTTACAATATTTGACTAAATAGAAGGATAAAAATGTACACTATATGACTAAAGAGAAGGATAAACATTTACAGTATATGACTAAAGAGAAGGATAAACATTTACATTATATAACTAAGAAGAAGGATAAACAATTACACTATATGACAGAAGAGAAGGATAAACATTTGCACTATAAAACTGAGGAGAAGTATAAGCATTTACACTCTATGATTAAAGAGAATGATAAACATTTACACTATATGACTGAAGAGAACGATAAACATTTACAATATATGACTAAACAGAAGGATTAACATTTACACTATACAACTGAGGAGAAGGATAAGCATTTACACTATATGACTAAAAAGAAGGATAAACATTTACACTATGTGATTACAGAGAAGGATAAGAATTTACACTATATAACTGAAGAGAAGGATAAACATTTACACTATATAACTGACTAGAAGGATAAACATTTCCACTATATGACTGAGGAGAAGAATAAACCTTTACACTATATGACTAAAGAGAATGATAAACATTTTCACTATATGACTAAAGAGAAGGATAAACGTTTACACTATATGACTAAAGAGAATGATAAACATTTATACTATATAACTAAAGAGAAGGATAAACATTTACACTATATAACTGAAGAGAAGGATAATCATTTACATAATATGACTAAAGAAAAGGATAAAAATTTACATTATATGACTAAAGAGAAGGATAAGCATTTACACTATATGACTAAAAAGAAGGATAAACATTTACAATGTATGACTAAAGGAAGGATAAACATTTACACTATATGACTAAAGAGAAGGATAAACATTTACAGTGTATGACTAAAGGAAGGATAAACCTTTACACTATATGACTAAAAAGAAGGATAAACATTTACACTATATGATGAAAGAAAAGGAAAACATTTACACTATATGACTAAAGAGAAGGATAAACATTCACACTATATGACTAAAGAGAAGGATAAACATTTAAACTATATGACTAAAGAGAAGGATAAACATTTACACTATATGACAAAAGAGAAGGATAAACATTTACACTATATGACTAAAGAGACGGATAAACATTTACACTATATGACTAAAGAGCAGAATACACATTTACACTATATGACTAAAGAGAAAGATAAACTTTTACACTATATGACTAAAAAAGAAGGATAAACCTTTACACTGTATGACTGAGAAGAAGGATAAACCTTTACACTATCTGACTAAAGAAAAGGATAAAAATTTACACTATATGACTAAAGAGAAGGATAGATATTTACACTATATGACTAAAGAGAAGGATAACATTTACAGTATATTACTAAAGAGAAGGATAAACATTTACACTATATAACTAGGGAGAAAGATAAAAAATTACACTATATGACAGAAGAGAAGGATAAACATTTACACTATATGACTAAAGAGAAGGATAAACATTTATACTATATGACTAAAGAGAAGGATAAACATTTACACTATATGACTAAAGAGAAGTATAAACATTTACACTTAATGTCTAAAGAGAAGGATAAACATTTACATTATATGAATAAAAAGAAAGATAAACATTTACACAATATGACTAAAGAGAAGGATAAACATTTAAACTATATGACTAACGAGAAGGATAAAAATTTACACTATATGACTAAATAGAAGGATAAACATTTACACTATACGACTAAAGAGCAGAATACACATTTACACTATATGACTAAAGAGAAGGATAAACATTTACACTATATGACTAAATAGAAAGACAAACATTTACACTATATGACTAAAAAGGATAAACCTTAACACTAAATGACTGAGGAAAAAGATAAACCTTTACAATATTTGACTAAATAGAAGGATAAAAATGTACACTATATGACTAAAGAGAAGGATAAACATTTACATTATATAACTAAGAAGAAGGATAAACAATTACACTATATGACAGAAGAGAAGGATAAACATTTGCACTATAAAACTGAGGAGAAGTATAAGCATTTACACTCTATGATTAAAGAGAATGATAAACATTTACACTATATGACTGAAGAGAACGATAAACATTTACAATATATGACTAAACAGAAGGATTAACATTTACACTATACAACTGAGGAGAAGGATAAGCATTTACACTATATGACTAAAAAGAAGGATAAACATTTACACTATGTGATTACAGAGAAGGATAAGAATTTACACTATATAACTGAAGAGAAGGATAAACATTTACACTATATAACTGACTAGAAGGATAAACATTTCCACTATATGACTGAGGAGAAGAATAAACCTTTACACTATATGACTAAAGAGAATGATAAACATTTTCACTATATGACTAAAGAGAAGGATAAACGTTTACACTATATGACTAAAGAGAATGATAAACATTTATACTATATAACTAAAGAGAAGGATAAACATTTACACTATATAACTGAAGAGAAGGATAATCATTTACATAATATGACTAAAGAAAAGGATAAAAATTTACATTATATGACTAAAGAGAAGGATAAGCATTTACACTATATGACTAAAAAGAAGGATAAACATTTACAATGTATGACTAAAGGAAGGATAAACATTTACACTATATGACTAAAGAGAAGGATAAACATTTACAGTGTATGACTAAAGGAAGGATAAACCTTTACACTATATGACTAAAAAGAAGGATAAACATTTACACTATATGATGAAAGAAAAGGAAAACATTTACACTATATGACTAAAGAGAAGGATAAACATTCACACTATATGACTAAAGAGAAGGATAAACATTTAAACTATATGACTAAAGAGAAGGATAAACATTTACACTATATGACAAAGAGAAGGATAAACATTTACACTATATGACTAAAGAGACGGATAAACATTTACACTATATGACTAAAGAGCAGAATACACATTTACACTATATGACTAAAGAGAAAGATGAACTTTTACACTATATGACTAAAAAAGAAGGATAAACCTTTACACTGTATGACTGAGAAGAAGGATAAACCTTTACACTATCTGACTAAAGAAAAGGATAAAAATTTACACTATAAGACTAAAAAGAAGGTTAAACTTTTACAGCACATAACTGAGGAGAAGGATTAACATTTACACCAAATAACTGAGGAAAACGATAAAGATTTACAATATATGACTAAAGAGAAGGAGAAACATTTACACTATATGACTAAAGAGAAGGATAAACATTTACACTATATGACTAAAGAGAAGGATAAACATTTACAGTATATGACTAAATAGAAGGTAAAACATTTACACTATATAACTAAGGAGAAGGATAAACAATTACACCATATGACAGAAGAGAAGGATAAACATTTACACTATATGAATAAAGAGAAGGATAAACATTTGCACTATATAACTGAAAAGAAGGATAAACATTTACACTATATGACTAAAGAGAAGGATAAACATTTACACTATATGACTAAAGAGAAGGATAAACATTTACACTATATGACTAAAGAGAAGGATAAACATTTACACTGTGTCTGAAGAGAAGGATAAACAATTACACTATATGATTAAAGAGAATGATAAACATTTACACTATATGACTAAAGAGAAGGATAACCATTTACAATATATGACTAAACAGAAGGATTAACATTTACACTATACAACTGAGGAGAAGGATAAGCATTTACACTATATGACTAAAGGGAAGGATAAACATTTACACTATGTGATTAAAGAGAAGGATAAAAATTTACACTATATAACTGAGGAGAAGGATAAACATTTACACTATATAACTGACTAGAAGGATAAACATTTCCACTATATGACTGAGAAGAAGGATAAACCTTTACACTATATGACTAAAGAGAACGATAAACATTTTCACTATATGACTAAAGAGAAGGATAAACGTTTACACTATATGACTAAAAAGAAGAATAAACATTTACACTACATGACTAAAGAGAAGGACAAACTTTTAAACTATACGACAAAAGAGAAGGATAAACATTTACACTATATGACTAAAGAAAAGAATACACATTTACACTATATGACTAAAGAGAAGGATAAACATTTACACTATATGACTAAAGAGAAGGATAAACATTTACACTATATGACTAAAGAGAAGAATACACATTTACACTATATGACTAAAGAGAAGGATAAACATTTACACTTAATGACAAAAGATAAGGATAAACAATTACACTATATGACTAAAGAGAAGGATAAACATTCACACTATATGACTAAAGAGAAGGATAAACATTTAAACTATATGACTAAAGAGAAGGATAAACATTTACACTATATGACAAAAGAGAAGGATAAACATTTACACTATATGACTAAAGAGACGGATAAACATTTACACTATATGACTAAAGAGCAGAATACACATTTACACTATATGACTAAAGAGAAAGATAAACTTTTACACTATATGACTAAAAAAGAAGGATAAACCTTTACACTGTATGACTGAGAAGAAGGATAAACCTTTACACTATCTGACTAAAGAAAAGGATAAAAATTTACACTATATGACTAAAGAGAAGGATAGATATTTACACTATATGACTAAAGAGAAGGATAACATTTACAGTATATTACTAAAGAGAAGGATAAGCATTTACACTATATAACTAGGGAGAAAGATAAAAAATTACACTATATGACAGAAGAGAAGGATAAACATTTACACTATATGACTAAAGAGAAGGATAAACATTTATACTATATGACTAAAGAGAAGGATAAACATTTACACTATATGACTAAAGAGAAGTATAAACATTTACACTTAATGACTAAAGAGAAGGATAAACATTTACATTATATGAATAAAAAGAAAGATAAACATTTACACAATATGACTAAAGAGAAGGATAAACATTTAAACTATATGACTAACGAGAAGGATAAAAATTTACACTATATGACTAAATAGAAGGATAAACATTTACACTATACGACTAAAGAGCAGAATACACATTTACACTATATGACTAAAGAGAAGGATAAACATTTACACTATATGACTAAATAGAAAGACAAACATTTACACTATATGACTAAAAAGGATAAACCTTAACACTAAATGACTGAGGAAAAAGATAAACCTTTACAATATTTGACTAAATAGAAGGATAAAAATGTACACTACATGACTAAAGAGAAGGATAAACATTTACAGTATATGACTAAAGAGAAGGATAAACATTAACATTATATAACTAAGAAGAAGGATAAACAATTACACTATATGACAGAAGAGAAGGATAAACATTTGCACTATAAAACTGAGGAGAAGTATAAACATTTACACTCTATGATTAAAGAGAATGATAAACATTTACACTATATGACTGAAGAGAACGATAAACATTTACAATATATGACTAAACAGAAGGATTAACATTTACACTATACAACTGAGGAGAAGGATAAGCATTTACACTATATGACTAAAAAGAAGGATAAACATTTACACTATGTGATTACAGAGAAGGATAAGAATTTACACTATATAACTGAAGAGAAGGATAAACATTTACACTATATAACTGACTAGAAGGATAAACATTTCCACTATATGACTGAGGAGAAGGATAAACCTTTACACTATATGACTAAAGAGAATGATAAACATTTTCACTATATGACTAAAGAGAAGGATAAACGTTTACACTATATGACTAAAAAGAAGAATAAACATTTACACCATATGACTAAAGAGAAGGATAAACTTTTAAACTATACAACAAAAGAGAAGGATAAACATTTACACTATATGACTAAAGAGAAGGATAAACATTTACACTATATGACTAAAGAAAAGAATACACATTTGCACTATATGACTAAAGAGAAGGATAAGCATTTACACTATATGACTAAAGAGAAGGATAAACATTTGCATTATTTAACTGAGGAGAAGGACAAACATTTACACTATATGACTAAAGAGAAGGATAAACATTTACACTATATGACTAAAGAGAAGGATAAACATTTACACTATATGACTAAAGAGAAGGATAAACATTTATACTATATGAATAAAGAGAAGGATAAACATTTACACTATATGTCTGAAGAGAAGGATAAACAATTACACTATATGACTGAAGAGAAAGGTAAACATTTACACTATACGACTAAAGAGAAGTATAAACATTTACAATATATGATTAAAAAGAAGGATATACATTTACACTAAATAACTGAGGAAAAGGATAAAGATTTACAATATATGACTAAAGAGAAGAAGAAACATTTACACTATATGACTAAAGAGAAGGATAAACATTTACAGTATACGACTAAAGAGAAGGATAAACATTTACACTATATAACTAAGGAGAAGGATAAACAATTACACTATATGACAGAAGAGAAGGATAAACATTTACACTATATGACTAAAGAGAAGGATAAACATTTGCACTATATAACTGAGAAGAAGGATAAACATTTACACTATATGACTAAGGAGAAGGATAAACATTTACACTATATGACTAAAGAGAAGGATAAACATTTACACTATATGACTAAAGAGAAGGATAAACATTTACACTACATGAATAAAGAAAAGGATAAACATTTACACTATATGTCTGAAGAGAAGGATAAACAATTACACTATATGATTAAAGAGAATGATAAACATTTACACTATATGACTAAAGACAAAGATAAACATTTACACTATATGACTAAAGAGAAGGATAAACATTTACAATATATGACTAAACAGAAGGATTAACATTTACACTATACAACTGAGGAAATGGATAAACATTTACACTATGTGATTAAAGAGAAGGATAAAAATTTACACTATATAACTGAGGAGAATGATAAATATTTACACTATATAACTGACTAGAAGGATAAACATTTCCACTATATGACTGAGGAGAAGGACAAACCTTTACACTATATGACTAAAGAGAATGATAAACATTTTCACTATATGACTAAAGAGAAGGATAAACGTTTACACTATATGACTAATAAGAAGAATAAACATTTACACTATATGACTAAAGAGAAGGATAAACTAAACTATACGACAAAAGAACAGGATAAACATTTACACTATATGACTAAAGAGAAGGATAAACATTTACACTATATGACTAACGATAAGGATAAACATTTACACTATATGACTAAAGAGAAGAACAGACATTTACACTATATGACTAAAGAGAAGGATAAACATTTACACTATATGACTAAAAAGGATAAACATTTACACTATATGACTAAAGAGAAAGATAAACATGTAAACTATATGACTAAACAGAAGGATAAACATTTACACTATATGACTAAAGAGCAGAATACACATTTGCACTATATGACTAAAGAGAAGGATAAACATTTACACTATATGACTAAAGAGAAAGATAAACATTTACACTATATCACTAAAAAGAAGGATAAACCTTTACACTATATGACTGAGGAGAAGGATAAACATTTACACTATTTGACTAAAGAGAAAGGATAAAAATGTACACTATATGACTAAAGAGAAAGATAGATATTTACACTATATGACTAAAGAGAAGGATAAACATTTACAGTATATGACTAAAGAGAAGGATAAACATTTACACTATATAACTAAGGAGAAGGATAAA
This sequence comes from Protopterus annectens, assembly GCF_019279795.1. Taxonomy (NCBI): domain Eukaryota; kingdom Metazoa; phylum Chordata; order Ceratodontiformes; family Protopteridae; genus Protopterus; species Protopterus annectens. Next base: position 253,057,403 of record NC_056749.1, read on the forward strand.
AAATTACACTATATGACAGAAAAGAAGGATAAACATTTACATTATATGAATAAAGAGAAGGATAAACATTTACACTATATGACTAAGGAGAAGGATAAACATTTACACTATATGACTAAAGAGAAGGATAAACATTTACACTATATGACTAAAGAGAAGGATAAACATTTACACTACATGAATAAAGAAAAGGATAAACATTTACACTATATGTCTGAAGAGAAGGATAAACAATTACACTATATGATTAAAGAGAATGATAAACATTTACACTATATGACTAAAGAGAAAGATAAACATTTACACTATATGACTAAAGAGAAGGATAAACATTTACAATATATGACTAAACAGAAGGATTAACATTTACACTATACAACTGAGGAAATGGATAAACATTTACACTATGTGATTAAAGAGAAGGATAAAAATTTACACTATATAACTGAGGAGAATGATAAATATTTACACTATATAACTGACTAGAAGGATAAACATTTCCACTATATGACTGAGGAGAAGGACAAACCTTTACACTATATGACTAAAGAGAAGGATAAACGTTTACACTATATGACTAAAGAGAAGGATAAACGTTTACACTATATGACTAAAGAGAAGGATAAACATTTACACTATATGAATAAAGAGAAGGATAAACATTTACACTATATGTCTGAAGAGAGGGAGAAACAATTACACTATATGATTAAAGAGAATGATAAACATTTACACTATATGACTAAAGAGAAAGTTAAACATTTACACTATATGACTAAAGAGAAGGATAAACATTTACAATATATGACTAAACAGAAGGATTAACATTTACACTATACAACTGAGGAGAAGGATAAGCATTTACACTATATGACTAAAGAGAAGGATAAACATTTACACTAAGTGATTAAACAGAAGGATAAAAAATTACACTATTAAACTGAGGAGAAGGACAAACATTTACACTATATGACTGAGGAGAAGGATAAACCTTTACACTATATGACTAAAGAGAATGATAAACATTTTCACTATATGACTAAAGAGAAGGATAAACTTTTAAACTATACGACAAAAGAGAAGGATAAACATTTACACTATATGACTAAAAAGAAGGAGAAACCTTTACGCTATATGACTGATGAGAAGGATAAACCTCTACACTATATGACTAAAGAGAAGGATAAACATTTACACTATATGACTAAAGAGAAGGATAAACATTTACACTATATGACTAAAGAGCAGAATACACATTTACACTATATGACTAAAGAGAAGGATAAACATTTACACTATATGACTAAAAAGAAGGATAAACATTTACACTATATGACTAAAGAGAAGGATAAACCTTTACACTATTTGACTAAAGAGAAGGCTAAAAATTTACACTATATGACTAAAGAGAAGGATAGATATTTACACTATATGACTAAAGAGAAGGATAAACATTTACACTACATGACAACAGAGAAGAATAAACATTTACACTATATGACTAAAGAGAAGGATAAACATTTAAACTATATGACTAAAGAGAAGGATAAACATTTACACTATATGATAAAAGAAAAGGATAAACATTTACACTTTATCACTAAAGAGAAGGATACACACTTACACTATATGACTAAAGAGAAGGTTAAACATTTTCACTTTATGATTAAAGAGAAGGGTAAACATTTACACTACATGACTAAAGAGAAGGATAAACATTTTCACTAAATAACTGAAGAGAAGGATGAACATTTACACTAAATGACTAAAGCGAAGGAAAAACATTTACACTATAAAAATGAGTAGACGGATAAACATTTACACTATATCACTAAAGAGAAAGATGACCATTTACACTATATGACTAAAGAGAAGGATAAACATTTACACTATATGACTAAAGAGAAGGATAAACATTTACACTATATGACTAAAGAGAAGGATTAACATTTACACTATATGATGAAAGAGAAGGATAAATATTTACACTCTATAACTAAAGAGAAGGATAAACATTTACACTATATGACTAAAGAGAAGGATTATCCTTCACACTATATGACTGAGGAGAAGGATAAACCTTTACACTATATGACTAAAAAGAAGGATAAACATTTTACACTATATGACTAAAGAGAAGGATAAACATTTACACTATATTACTAAAGAGAAGGATAAACATTTACACTCTATGACTAAAGAGAAGAATAAACATTTACACTATATGACTAAAAGGAAGGATACACATTTACACTATATGACTAAAGCGAAGGATAAACATTTACACTATATGACTAAAAAGAAGGATAAACATTTACACTATATGACTAAAGAGAAGGATAAACATTTACACTATATGACTAAAGAGAGGGATAAACATTTACATATGACTAAAGAGAAGGATTAACATTTACACTATATGATTAAAGAGGAGACACATTTACACTAAATGACTAAAGAGAAGGATTAACATTTACACTATATGACTAAAGAGAAGAACACACATTTACACTATATGACTAAAGCGAAGGATAAACATTTACACTATATGACTAAAAAGAAGGGTAAACATTTTCACTTTATGATTAAAGAGAAGGATAAACATTTACACTATATGACTAAAGAGATGGATAAACATTTTCACTATATAACTGAAAAGAAGGATGAACATTTACACTAAATGACTAAAGAGAAAGATAAACATTTACACTATATGACTAAAGAGAAGGATAAACATTTGCAATGTATGACTAAAGGAAGGCTAAACATTTACACTATATGACTAAAGAGAAGGATAAACATTTACACTATATAACTGAGGAGAAGGATAAACATTTACACTATATAACTGAGAAGGATAAACTTTTACACTATATGACTAAAGAGAAACATTTAATATTTACGACTAAAGATAAGGATAAGCATTTACACTATATGATTAAAGAGAAGGATTAACATTTACACTATATGACTAAAGAGAAGGATAAACATTTGCACTATATAACGGAGAAGAAGGATAAACATTTACACTATATGACTAAGGAGAAGGATAAATATTTACACTATATGACTAAAGAGAAGGATAAACATTTACACTATATGAATAAAGAAAAGGATAAACATTTACACTATATGTCTGAAAAGAAGGATAAACAATTACACTATATGATTAAAGAGAATGATAAACATTTACACTATATGACTAAAGAGAAAGATAAACATTTACACTATATGACTAAAGAGAAGGATAAACATTTACAATATATGACTAAACAGAAGGATTAACATTTACACTACACAACTGAGGAGAAGGATAAACATTTCCACTATATGACTGAGGAGAAGGATAAACCTTTACACTATATGACTAAAGAAAATGATAAACATTTACACTATATGAATAAAGAGAAGGATAAACATTTACACTATATGTCTGAAGAGAAGGATAAACAATTACACTATATGATTAAACAGAATGATAAACATTTACACTATATGACTAAAGAGAAAGATAAACATTTACACTATATGACTAAAGAGAAGGATAAACATTTACAATATATGACTAAACAGAAGGATTAACATTTACACTATACAACTGAGGAGAAGGATACAAATTTACACTATGTGATTAAAGAGAAGGATAAAAATTTACACTATATAACTGAGGAGAAGGATAAACATTTACACTATATAACTGACTAGAAGGATAAACATTTCCACTATATGACTGAGGAGAAGGATAAACCTTTACACTATATGACTAAAGAGAATGATAAACATTTTCACTATATGACTAAAGAGAAGGATAAACATTTACACTATATGACTAAAAAAAAGAATAAACATTTACACTATATGACTAAAGAGAAGGATAAACTTTTAAACTATACGACAAAAGAACAGGATAAACATTTACACTATATGACTAAAGAGAACAATAAACATATACACTATATGACTAAATAAAAGAATACACATTTACACTATATGACTAAAGAGAAGGATAAACATTTACACTATATGACTAAAGATAAGGATAAACATTTACACTATATGACTAAAGAGAAGAACACACATTTACACTATATGACTAAAGACAAGGATAAACATTTAAACTTAATGACTAAAGAGAAGGATAAACATTTACACTATATGACTAAAAAGAAGGATAAACATTTACACTATATGACTAAAGAGCAGAATACACATTTGCACTATACGACTAAAGAGAAGGATAAACATTTACACTATATGACTAAAAAGAAGGATAAACCTTTACACTATATGACAGAGGAGAAGGATAAACATTTACACTATTTGACTAAAGAGAAGGATAAAAATGTACTCTATATGACTAAAGAGAAGGATAGATATTTACACTATATGACTAAAGAGAAGGATAAACATTTACAGTATATGACTAAAGAGAAGGATAAACATTTACACTATATAACTAAGGAGAAGGATAAACAATTACACTATATGACAGAAGAGAAGGATAAACATTTACACTATATGACTAAAGAGAAGGATAAAAATTTGCACTATATAACTGAGGAGAAGGATAAACATTTACACTATATGACTAAAGAGAAGGATAGACATTTACACTATTTGAATAAAGAGAAGGATAAACATTTACACTATATGTCTGAAGAGAGGGATAAACAATTACACTATATGATTAAAGAGAATGATAAACATTTACACTATATGACTAAAGAGAAAGATAAACATTTACACTATATGACTAAAGAGAAGGATAAACATTTACAATATATGACTAAACAGAAGGATTAACATTTACACTATACAACTGAGGAGAAGGATAAACATTTACACTATATGACTAAAGAGAAGGATAAACATTTACACTATGTGATTAAACAGAAGGATAAAAATTTACACTATATAACTGAGGAAAAGGATAAACATTTACACTATATAACTGACTAGAAGGACAAACATTTCCACTATATGACTGAGGAGAAGGATAAACCTTTACACTATATCACTAAAGAGAATGATAAACATTTTCACTATATGACTAAAGAGAAGGATAAACTTTTAAAGTATACGACAAAAGAGAAGGATAAACATTTACACTATATGACTAAAGGGAAGGATAAACATTTACACTATATCACTAAATAAAAGAATACACATTTACACTATATGACTAAAGAGAAGGATAAACATTTACACTATATGGCTAAAGAGAAGAATACACATTTACACTATATGACTAAAGAGAAGGATAAACATTTACTCTTAATGACTAAAGAGAATGATAAACATTTACACTATATGACTAAAAAGAAGGATAAACATTTACACTATATGACTAAAAGAAGGATAAACATTTAAACTATATGACTAAAGAGAAAGATAAGCATTTACACTATATGACTAAAGAGAAGGATAAACATTTACACTATATGACTAAAGAGAAGGATAAACATTTACACTATATGACTAAAGAGCAGAATACACATTTACACTATGTGACTAAATAGAAAGATAAACATTTACACTATGTGACTAAATAGAAAGATAAACATTTACACTATATTACTAAAAAGAAGGATAAACCTTTACACTATATGACTAAAGAGAAGGATAAACATTTACACTATATGACTAAAAAGAAGGATAAACATTTACACTATATGACTAAAGAGAAGGATAAACATTTACACTATATGACTAAAAAGAAGGATAAACATTTACACTATATTACTAAAGAGAAGGATAAACCTTTACACTATTTGACTAAAGAGAAGGATAAAAATGTACACTATATGACTAAAGAGAAGGATAGATATTTACACTATATGACTAAAGAGAAGGATAAACATTTACACTATATGACAACAGAAAAGGATAAACATTTAAACTATATGACTAAAGAGAAGGATAAACATTTACACTATATGATAAAAGAGAAGGATAAACATTTACACTTTATCACTAAAGAGAAGGATACACACTTACACTATATGACTAAAGAGAAGGTTAAACATTTTCAATTTATGATTAAAGAGAAGGGTAAACATTTACACTACATGACTAAAGAGAAGGATAAACATTTTCACTAAATAACTGAAGAGAAGGATGAACATTTACACTAAATGACTAAAGCGAAGGAAAAACATTTACACTATAAAAATGAGTAGACGGATAAACATTTACACTATATCACTAAAGAGAAAGATGACCATTTACACTATATGACTAAAGAGAAGGATAAACATTTACACTATATAACTGAGGACAAAGATAAACATTTACACTATATGACTAAAAAGAAGGATAAACATTTACACTATATGACTAAAGAGAAGGATAAACATTTACACTATATTACTAAAGAGAAGGATAAACATTTACACTATATGACTAAAGAGAAGGATAAACATTTACACTATATGACTAAAGAGAAGGATAAACATTTACACTATATGACTAAAAGGAAGGATCACATTTACACTATATGACTAAAGCGAAGGATAAACATTTACACTATATGACTAAAGAGAAGGATAAACATTTACACTATATGACTAAAGAGAAGGATAAACATTTACACTATATGACTAAAGAGAAGGAGACACATTTACACTATATGATTAAAGAGAAGGAGACACATTTACACTGTATGACTAAAGAGAAGGATAAACATTTACACTTAATGACTAAAGAGAAGGATAAACATTTTCACTTTATGATTAAAGAGAAGGATAAACATTTACACTATATGACTAAAGAGAAGGATAAATATTTTCACTATATAACTGAAAAGAAGGATGAACATTTACACTAAATGACTAAAGAGAAAGATAATCATTTACACTATATGACTAAAGAGAAGGATAAACATTTACACTATATAACTAAAGAGAAGGATAAACATTTACAATGTATGACTAAAGGAAGGATAAACATTTACACTATATGACTAAAGAGAAGGATAAACATTTACACTATATAACTGAGGAGAAGGATAAACATTTACACTATATAACTGAGAAGGATAAACTTTTACACTATATGACTAAAGAGAAACATTTAATATTTACAACTAAAGATAAGGATAAGCATTTACACTATATGATTAAAGAGAAGGATTAACATTTACACTATATGACTAAAGAGAAGGATAAACATTTACACTATATGACTAAAGAAAAGGATAAAGATTTAGACTATATGAATAAAGAGAAGGATCAACATTTACACTATATGTCTAAAGAGAAGGATACAAATTTACACCAACTATTGGTTTCAGAAAGGCACTCTTGGATGATCTTGCTGACCTCTGGGGAGATTATAATGGCACCAGATCTACAGTCATCTGCAAACTTGATCATCCAAAAACCGTTAACAGTAGCTTTGACCTTCAAGAAGTAAATGCCAAAGAGAAGTGTCCCAAGAACTGAATCCTGGTGTATACCACTAGTGATAAGTCTTTTGCAAGAAGCCCAGCTGATGAATCTAATATCCCAGGTACCATTTCTGAGCCAATTTGCCATTTAATGAGTTACCCAGTGATTAACATTTAGCTTGGATACTTTATTCCTAGATTATTTGGGGTAGGATTGTGTGGAATGCTTTTGTGAGGTGTAGATATACTGATTTGTCCTCATCCATTGCTTCAGTAACCTTCTCAAAGAAGTCAACTAGATTAAATATGCAGGATCTCCCATAACGCATCTACCCTGGATTTTTAGGTATTCTATGTTCTTATTTATTAATTCAATAAAGATCCTTTCCAAAGCCTTATAGATGAGGCTGATCAGACTTAAGGGTCTTTAATTTCCTAGGTCTGTTGATGCCCCACCTCTGTGCAGGGGGATGACAGCTGCTGTCAGGCACAAATCTTGTCTGGAGGCTGAAATTGCATAAAGTCTGTAGGGGGTCTGACGCATCCTGTTTCAGGCTGGCCAGTAAGCAGCATACATGTTATAGGGCCCCATAGAAGCAATACTTTTGGCCTTGGATAATGTCTTTAGAACTTGTGCATGGGAGAGATGGGGAGGTGTAAAATGTGAATATAAGTTCTAGAAATATAGGAGGGGAGAGGGGGTGAAATTAGAGTTACATGTATTGGCAAGTAGAGTGGTTATGTCCTCTGGGGCTAAGTATGTAATAAAATTCACTATTAGCTCTGTACAGTGCTGGGCATTATTTCTAAGGTTGCTAACATGGTTAATGGTGGTTTTGTGGTTATCCTTTCCTGGGTGGCAATTTTTATCTCATATAATTTGATCAGGGTGCAAAGGTCCTTATTAAGTTTAGCAAGTGCCTTATTTTACATCTTGAGAAATACACTTATTTTTACATTTAATCAGCATTTTTTGTGTGTGTTATAGAGTCCTCCTATGTTTGGGTTCCACCGCACAGACTTACTTTTGGATTTGGTATTGTATTTACATCAGAGGGAGACAGCTGCATTTATGAAGGTATTCACATGGGTGTAGAATTTGGCAAAAAAGGATTATGCATAAGTTGTGGGGTCATCAAACTGGAAGGAGAAGTTGAATTTAGTGAGCTCATCACTTCGTTTCAGTAGATTAGACTTTTGTGAAAGGATGGAAAACTACTTGCTTTACCGACTTGCTGGAGAGTGCTATAATGTAATAAGATGGGATAGGCTGGAAAGTCTGGTCTGTGAAAGAAAACTGAATACATGGAAGTGTAGAAAGGGCAGCTGAGAGGGAAAATGGGTAGCTTAATAATACATAAGAGATCCAAAATTATTCCACTAACTGGAAAGTATATTTCTGTAGTTGGTAGGTTAGATGAAAATAACCAACATAAAATGGCTACTACTAATGCTATAACTTCATATGTTGACCTGTAGTATATGTTGCGCAGTACTGGATGAGCTTCAGATCTAGGCAGTACAATATGTTGTGCAGTACTGGATGAGCTTCAGATCTAGACAGTACCACATGTTGGGCAGAACTGGATAAGCTTCATATCTAGGCAGTACCACATGTTGTCCAGTACTGGATGAGCTTCAGATCTCGGCAGTACCACATGTTGTGCAGTACTGGATGAGCTTCGGATCTAGGCAGTACCACAAGTTGAAGAGTACTGGATGAGCTTCAGATCGAGGCAGTACTGGATGAGCTTCAGCTTTAGGCAGTACCACATGTTGTGCAGTACTGGATGAGCTTCAGACTTGGCAGTACCACATGTTGGACAGTACTGGATGAGCTTCAAATCTAAGCAGTACCACATGTTGGGCAGTACTGGATGAGCTTCAGCTCTAGGCAGTGCCACAACTTAGTGCTTTCTGTCTCTCAGATATTGGGTTCAGTCACTGTCTGTGAGAAGTTTTATGCGTTCTTAACATGCCTACATGAGTTTTCAATAGGTACTCTGGTTTCATCCCAACATCCAAAAACACAAAACTGGCTATACTAAATTGCAAAAATATATATCTACATACATATATATATATATATTGTAGCTCACTGGAGGTAGAGTTGACAAGTTCAGTGCACTTTATTTACAGTGAAGCAAAAAGATAAAATGAAAAGAAGCTTATTTATGCAACAGAAAAAAATCTGTTAAAGAAAACACAAAGTCTTCCAGCCCATAAAAGTTCCAAATAAGCATAAGTAAAGTTCATGTAATCTTCCAAATGGAACCATACTTGTCTTCTTATTGCTCTAGGCTTTCTTCCAGTAAAACTCTCCATATGATAATTTCAAAGAGTCACCAATCTTGGCCAGAGTTCTCCTTCTCTAAGAGAGGTACATATCTTAACTTAAAGTAAACCTGTTAAATGGTAACCAGCAAAATTTCTTTATGTTTGGCATTAACTCCCACTCCTGTGAGACACAAACATCTTTGTCATGATGTAGTAAGCTCTTCCTTCTAAATGCATTTCTGCAGCTATCCCAAACCAGTCTTTATTGCTGCATGCCCCTTCATAATGCCTGGAGTACACATCCCAACTATCAGATTTTACTGTGTATAAAAACGATCTCCAACAATACACACTGACAGCACATTCAATAGCATTTTTATAGCAAAGGATTTTGCCTAGGAAACAACACACCCTTTACAAAAAAAGGCATAAAAACATTACCATCATTTAAGCAACATTTCTACGTGCTCTGTGTAACTATATATATATATATATATATATATATATATATATATATAAATATATATATATATATATATATATATATGGTTCTACTTCATATGACCTAAATTTCATTTGACTGAAATTCATTTGACTGAGACCAAAACACTGAAAGTTCAAAAGACTGAAAACTCATTTGACTGAAACTCATAACATTGACACATTAAAGTAAAAAGTATATGCCATTTTCCTCACTGTAGTGCGACCCTTGAGTTAGTATATATACTTAGGGTGTGTGTGGGGGCACACACACAGTTTATGTAAATATTGTTTTCTGCAAAGAGTTATTCATTGCAGTTAAAAATATCCATGTGCATGGTTTAAAATGTATAAATTGACTGTGCCCCCACCCCCCTAACTATATATACTGACTCCAGGATCACACTAAAGTGAACGTTTATAACTGTGGGTGTAAAGGGTTGCTCTACCAGGCAAAATGCAAAACATGCGCTTCCTTTTTTGTCAAGAAAACCAAAAGAAGCTTCACAAAACGAGCATATAAACATTTACACTACATAACTAAAAAAAGGATAAATATTTATATTATATGACTAAAGAGAAGGATAAACATTTATACTATATGACTAAAGAAAAGGATAAATATTTACACTATATAACTGAGGAGAAGGATAAACATTTACAGTATATGACTACAGAGAATGATACAAATTTACACTAGATGACTAAAGAACAGGATAACCATTTACACTACATGACTAAAGAGAAGGATAAACATTTACATTATATGACTGAAGAGAAAGATAAAAATTTACACTATATAACTGAGGAGAAGGATAAACATTTACACTATATGACTAAAGCGAAGAATAAACATTTACACTATATAACTGAGGAGAAGGAAAACATTTACACTATATGACTAAACAGAAGGATAAACATTTACACTATATGACTAAAGAGAAGGATACACGTTTACATTGTAGGACTAAAGAGAAGGATAAACATTTACACTTACTGACTAAAGAGAAGGATAAAAATTTAAACTTTATGACTAACGAGAAGGATAAACATTTATACTATATAACTAAAGAGAAGGATAACATTTACACTATATAACTGAAGAGAAGGATAAACATTTACATAATATGACTAAAGAAAAGGATAAAAATTTACATTATATGACTAAAGAGAAGGATAAGCATTTACACTATATGACTAAAGAGAAGGATAAACATTTACAATGCATGACTAAAGGAAGGCTAAACATTTACACTATATGACTAAAAAGAAGGATAAACATTTACACTATATGATGAAAGAAAAGGAAAACATTTACACTATATGACTAAAAAAAAGGATAAACTTTTACAGCACATAACGGAGGAGAAGGATTAACATTTACACTATATAACTGACGAGAATGATAAACATTTACACTGTATGACTAAAGAGAAAGATAAACATTTACGCTATCAAACTGACGAGAAGGATAAACATTTACACTATATGACTAAAGAGAAGGATAACCATTTACACTATATGACTAAAGATAAGGATAAACATTTACACTATAAAACTGAGTAGACGGATAAACATTTACACTATATCACTAAAGAGAAGGATAACCATTTACACTATATGACTAAAGAGAAGGATAAACATTTACACTATATAACTGAAGAGAAGGATAAACATTTACGCTATATGACTAAAGAGAAGGATAAACAGTTACACTAAATGACAAAAGAGAAGGATAAACATTTACACTATATGACTGAGTAGAAGGATAAACATTTTCAATATATGACTAAAGAAAAGGATGAACATTTACTCTATATGACAAAAGAAAAGAATACACATTTACACTATATGACTAAAGAGAAGGATAAACATTTACACCATATGACTAAAGAGAAGGATAAACATTTACACTAGATGACTAAAGAGAAGAATACACATTTACACTACATGACTAAAGAGAAGGATAAACATTTACACTATATGACTAAAGATCAGGATACACATTTACACTATATGACTAAAGAGAAGGATAAACCTTTACACTATATGACTAAAGAGAATGATAAACATTTTCACTATATGACTAAAGAGAAGGATAAAAGTTTACACTATATCACTAAAGAGAAGAATACACATTTACACTATATGACTAAAGAGAAGGTTAAACATTTACACTTAATGACTAAAGAGAAGGATAAACATTTACACTATATGACTAAAAAGAAGGATAAACATTTACACTATATGACTAAAGAGAAGGATAAACATTTACACTATATGACTAAAGAGAAGGATAAGCCTTTACACTATATGACTGAGAAGAAGGATAAACCTTTACACTATATGACTAAAGAGAATGATAAACATTTTCACTATATGACTAAAGAGAAGAATAAACATTTACACTATATGACTAAAGAGAAGAATAAACATTTACACTATATGACTAAAGAGAAGGATAAACTTTTAAACTATATGACAAAAGAGAAGGATAAACATTTACACTATATGACCAAGGAAAAGGATGAACATTTACACTATATGACAAAAGAAAAGAATACACATTTACACTATATGACTAAAGAGAAGGATAAACATTTACACTATACGACTAAAGAGAAGGATAAACATTTACACTAGATGACTAAAGAAAAGAATACACATTTACACTATATGACTAAAGAGAAGGATAAACATTTACACTTAATGACTAAAGAGAAGGATAAACATTTACACTTAATGACTCAAGAGAAGGATAAACATTTACACTATATGACTAAAAAGAAGGATAAACATTTACACTATATGACTAAAGAGAAGTATAAACATTTAAACTATATGACTAAAGAGAAGGATAAACATTTACACTATATGACTAAACAGAAGGATAAACATTTACACTATATGACTAAAGAGCAGGATACACATTTACACTATATGACTAAAGAGAAGGATAAACATTTACACTATATGACTAAAGAGAAAGATAAACATTTACACTATATGACTAAAAAGAAGGATAAACCTTTACACTATATAACTGAGGAGAATAATAAACCTTTACACTATTTGACTAAAGAGAAGGATAAAAATTTACACTATATAACTAAAGAGAAGGATAGATATTTACACTATATGAATAAAGAGAAGGATAAACATTTACAGTGTATGACTAAAGAAAGAATAAACACTTACACTATATGACTAAATAGAAGAATAAACATTTACACTATATAACTAAAAAGAAGGATAAACATTTACAGTATATAACTAAAGAGAAGGATAAACATTTACACTATATAACTGAAGAGAAAGATAAACATTTACACTATATGACTAAAGAGAAGAATAAACATTTTCACTATACGACTAAAGAGAAGAATAAACATTTACACAATATAACTGGAGAAGGATAAACATTTACACTATTTGACTAAAGAAAAGGATAAACATTTACACTATATGACTTAAGAGAAGGACAAACATTTACACTATATGACTAAAGAGAAGGATAAACATTTACAACATATGACGAAAGGGAAGGATAAACATTTACACTATATGACTAAAGAGAAGGATAAACATTTACAGTATATGACTAAAGAGAAGGAGAAACATTTACACTATACGACTAAAGAGAAGGATAAACATTTACACTATATGACTAAAGAGAAGGATAAACATTTACAGTATATGACTAAAGAGAAGGATAAACATTTACACTATATGACTAAAGAGAAGGATAAACATTTACACTATATGTCTGAAGAGAAGGATAAACAATTACACTATATGATTAAAGAGAATTATAAACATTTACACTATATGACTAAAGAGAAAGATAAACATTTACACTATATGACTGAGGAGAAGGATAAACCTTTACACTATTTGACTAAAGAGAAGGATACAAATTTACACTATATGACTAAAGAGAAGGATAGATATTTATACTATATGACAACAGAGAAGAATAAACATTTACACTATATGACTAAAGAGAAGGATAAACATTTAAACTATATGATTAAAGAAAAGGATAAACATTTACACTATGTGATTAAAGAGAAGGATAAAAATTTACACTATATAACTGACTAGAAGGATAAACATTTGTACTATATGACTAAAGAGAAGGATAAACATTTACACTATATGACTAAAGAGAAGGATAAGCCTTTACACTATATGACCGAGGAGAAGGATAAATCTTTACACTATATGACTAAAGAGAATGATAAACATTTTCACTATATGACTAAAGAGAAGGATAAACGTTTACACTATATGACTAAAGAGAAGAATAAACATTTACACTATATGACTAAAGAGAAGGATAAACATTTACACTATATGACTAAAGAAAAGGATAAACATTTACACTAGATGACTAAAGAGAAGAATACACATTTACACTTAATGACTAAAGAGAAGGATAAACATTTACACTTAATGACTAAAGAGAAGGATAAACATTGACACTATATGACTAAAAAGAAGGATAAACATTTAAACTATATGACTAAAGAGAAGGATAAACATTTACACTATATGACTAAAGAGCAGGATACACATTTACACTACATGACTAAAGAGAAGGATAAACATTTACACTATATGACTAAAGAGAAAGATAAACATTTAAACTATATGACTAAAAAGAAGGATAAACCTTTACACTATATGACTTAGGAGAAGGATAAACCTTTACACTATTTGACTAAAGAGAAGGATAAAAATTTACACTATATGACTAAAGAGAAGGATAGATATTTATACTATATGACAACAGAGAAGAATAAACATTTACACTATATGACTAAAGAGAAGGATAAACATTTGCACTGTATGACTAAAGAGAAGGATAATCATTTACACTATATGACTAAAGAGAAGGATAAACAATTACACTATATGAATAAAGAGAATGATAAACATTTACACTATATGAATAAAGAGAAGGATAAACATTTACACTATATGTCTAAAGACAAGGATTAACAATTACACTATATGATTAAAGAGAAGGATAAACATTTACACTATATGACTAAAGAGAAAGATAAACATTTACACTATATGACTAAATGGAAGGAAAACATTTACAATATATGACTAAACAGAAGGATTAACATTTACACTATATGACTGAGGAGAACGATAAGCATTTACACTATATGACTAAAGAGAAGGATAAACATTTACAAAGTATGACTAAAGGGAAGGTTAACATTTACAGTATATGACTAAAGAGAAGGATAAAAATTTACACTATATAACAAAGAAGGATAAACATTTACACTATTTGACTAAAGAGAAGGATACACATTTACACTATATGACTAAAGAGAAGGATAAACATTTACACTAAATAACTGAAGAAAAGGATAAAGATTTACAATATGTGACTAAAGAGAAGGAGAAACACTTGCACTAGGATAAACATTTACACTATATGACAAAAGAGAAGGATAAACATTTATACTATATAACAAAAGAGAAGGATAAACATTTACACTATATAAATGAGAAGAAGGGCAAACATTTACACTATATGAATAAAGAGGGTTCCGGCGTGTAGATCGCGAGACGATTGCCCGCGAGCTACATCGCCGAAACAAACAGGCCGCGACACTGCCAGATCGTAGAGCGGTGCGGCCGAAATAGACACCCGCCATCGGAATCCACGTCGGAAGTAAACCAAACACATAGCGACAACCCCTAAAGCAGCTACGCTGCAAACCGAAAGATAGAAGCGCGTAATGCACACAAACGGCAATGCTGTCACGAAAAGTTGAGCAAAGAAGCAGTAATAACCCACGCATACACACCACATAAAAGAAACAGACATAACCCACGCATACACAGCATATCAAATAAGCAGAAGTAACCCACGCATACACATCACAAAAGTAAACACAAGCACAAATACCCACACAGACACAGTGTACAATAAATCACAAATACCCCACGCATAGAGAGTACACATGTAAATACACAACACTATCCACAGTAACAACTTACCTGTAGATCAGCTACACTCCAGGCAAACCCGAACAGTAAACAGTCACAGTAGACTAGAGATATAATCCAGAGTGGAAGCAGCTGCAGCATTGTCTCTGTACACGCGCTAGTATGTCCCTGTGTATAAGAAGCACGTGACTGCTCAGAACTAGTAACCCCTGTACATTAACCGTCATAGTAGAGATACTGTATGTAGTGCAAGTCAAGGAGATGTGTCAGACTTTAAAGCCCCTAAGAGGCACATGCAACTAAGAGTCTATAGAGTTCCAACTACATAACTCTGCACAGCACATTACACAGACTCTGTACAGCACATTACACAGACTCTGCACAGCACATTACACAGACTCTGCCAGGGGTTAACAGTATTCAGAATATGTCCATTCCACTTCCCAGACATATCCATGTACAGCCATAAGTGCAACACACAGCATCTGTTCAGCTATGGCCCCCCTAGTACAGTGGCAGGTGTGAACTGTGGACCGGGGAAGACTTCCAGACAGCGGTGTCAGCCCCCACACCCAGTGTAAAGCAGCATGTCTGTTTGGTAGGTTCTGTAAACCCATCTGGTGTCCCCTGTGGCTGGTGTGCAAAGGTATGTAGGCCCAATTAGGTAGAGGAGGGTGCAACAATGAGTAACTTCCCTATGTAACCTCTGACACTGAAACCGAGGCAGGGCCCCACACCCTGATTGGGTAACAGGTACAACTGGGAGTTTAAAGGGACATGTACACCACATGTAGAAACTCTGTATGAAGCAGGAGATGGTTTAGCCCCATGGCTGTATAAACTGCATATAGTGCCTCCATAGCATAACAAGCAGGTAGACGAACCTGTAGTACTGACATCTGCACAGTGCGCCATCGCAGGCAGTACGACAAGACAGGCTCCAACAAAGAACAGTGTAAAGCAAGTATTACCACAACCTATAGGGAAGTGTAGCAGTGCCGTCTGTACATATAGTGACCAACTATACATGCTGTGATGGATGATGAGAGGCCATCTGCAAGTGGTGTTACAATGCTGGAAGCTATGTACCGATATAGCCCTGGGCAGCTTGGCAACAAGTATAGCACAGTGCCCAGCCAACGGGGCAAACCAATGCTGGTAGTCGAGGGATACCTCTACCATTTGGAGCGTGAACTGCCACCTAAACGGTACTGGGCATGTATTGAGCGGAGACTACAGGCCTGTAGAGGTCGTGCCATCACTGTAAGACAGGAAGAAGGTGAGGAACTGCTGAAATCACTGCCTCACCAGCACGGGCTGGATGCAACAATAGCCCAGGTTGCTACACTGCGTGCAGAACTGCGGCAGAGGGCGGTAACTGGTAATGAGTTGCCAAGTCTGGTGATGCAGAGTGTCCTAGGCACAGCAGATGAGAATGTACTGCAGGATATGCCTTGTCGTGCCACATTACATCATAGCATAACGAGGGTACGTCAGACAGCACGTGCAGCAATGAGCACACCTCCAGTGACACTTGCGGATATTGATGTCAGCCACTATCCACTCCACAGTGACAACTTTATTCTCCGTAGGAGATCTGATATGGATGGGACGGATTCCCTGGTTCTTCTTACAACAGCACAGAACCTAAGTGATCTGTGTAGAGCTGACATCATTCTTGCCGATGGCACCTTCCCTACCAGGGCCAATATATGTCGTCAGCTATATACATTACATGACTGTACTGGGACTCGCACCTCAACAAGGATTGTCCCCCTGGTGTACTGTCTCATGACAAGGAAGTCAGAGTCTGCATACTACACTATGTGGGAGATACTGAAGAGTATGACTGCAGAACAGGACTGTACCCTGGCTCCACAGTATATAATGACTGATTTCGAGAAGGCAGCGATCCGTGCCAGCCGTAAGGCATTTCCAAAGGGTATTCTGAAAGGGTGCCTTTTCCACTTTAGACAGATCATTTGGCGCCAGATCCAGCATAACCACCTTGTAGCCCTGTATGGTACGGACGCCACGTTTTTCATTGCCATACGCAAGCCAATTGCGTTGGCATTTCTACCAGTTGAGAATGTTATCCCTGCATTCGTGGACATTGTTGCTACGTTACCGGAATGTGCACGGCCTGTTGGCATATTCTTGGACCATCATTATGTGCGAGGCCGACCACGCAAGTAGGCATCCCGTTGCTCCTCACAGCAACGTCTACCATCATCCTATTCTTTATGATTCTGGAATTTTACTGATGTGACCGGCATGGATTTCCCATGGACCAATAGCCAGGTAGAGGCATGGCATCGTCGGCTGAAAGTGTTACTGGGATGACCTACTGTGCAGTTATCTGATCTTTTGACTGTCCTGCAACAGGAGCAGAACCTGACAGATACCCGTCGAGAATCTCTGTTGCGGGGGATGCCTGTTACACCACGAAGGAAGACAATTGTTGTAAGGGAGCGTCGTCTAAAACACATCTTGCATCATAAGTGTGACTATAATAATGTGCAGGATTTTCTCCGTGCTGTGGCACATTTCTATAAGTTATGATTATATCATGGTTTAGTATGCACCAAGCACTTCCCACATTACTTTACATTGTGCATTAATAAAGGCTTTGCCCACAGCACACAGGTTTCAGTGTACCACTCTGATGCCCACTTGGCATCCTAGTCTAGGCGCATGTTACAGTGTTAGTTGCACACGGTGGTTTCTAGGGGGTGTTGTGTGTAGATCACATATGGGGCTTTTGTCTCACACCTGTGGTTAGGGTGCAGGGGGTTATTTTCTTTTCGCAGGGAATTGTCTGCAGGCATTTGTCACTACAGCTAAATTTCCATACTGCCATCTGTCCACATCCAGTTGTCTCACAGTGGGTTGTCGCACCGCCTAGGTGCCTGAACCCGAATAAAGAGAGGGATAAACATTTACACTATATGACTAAAGGGAAGGATAAACATTTACACTATATGACTAAAGAGAAGGATAAACATTTCCACTATATGACTAAAGAGAAGGATAAACATTTACCCTATATGACTAAAGAGAAGGATAAACATTTACACTATATAACTAAGGAGAAGGATAAACATTTAAAATATACTACTGAGGAGAAGGATAAAATTTACACTATATGACTAAAGAGAAGGATATACATGTACACTATATAACTAAACAGAAGGATAAACATTTACACTATATGACTAAAAAGAAGGATAAACATTTACACTATATGACTAAAGAAAATGGAACACATTTACACTATATGAAAAAAGGGAAGGATAAACATTTACACTACATGACTAAAGAGAAGGATAAACATTTACCCTATATGACTGAGGAGAAGAATAAACATTTACACTATATAATTAAGGAGAAGGATAAACATTTAAACTATATAACTAAAGAGAAGGATAAACATTTACACTATATGTCTAAAGAGAAGGATAAACATCTACAATATACTACGAGGAGAAGGATAAACATTTACACTATATGACTAAAGAGAATATATGTGTGTAAATGAGAGGGAGGGTAGAGGAATGATGAGGATGCAAGGAGTAGAGTTGGTAAAGGTGGATGAGTTTAAGTACTTGGGAACAACAGTTCAGAGTAATGGGGAATGTGGAAGAGAGGTGAAGAAGAGAGTACAGGCAGGGTGGAATGGTGGAGAAGAGTGTCAGGAGTGATATGTGAGAGATGGGTACCAGTAAGAGTGAAAGGGAAGGTCTACAAGAGGGTAGTGAGACCAGCTATGTTATATGGGTTGGAGACAGTGACATTGACAAAAAGGCAGGAGTCAGAGCTGGATGTGGCAGAGTTAAAGATGTTAAGATTTGCACTCGGTGTGACTAGGATGGATAGGATTAGTAATCAGTATATTAGAGGGTCAGCTCATGTTGGACAGTTTGGAGACAAAGCAAGAGAGACAAGATTGGGTTTGTTTGGACATTTGCTGAGGAGGGATGATGGGTATATTAGTAAAAAGATGCTAAGGATGGAGCTGCCAGGTAAGAGGAAAAGAGGAAGGCCTAAGATAAGGTTTATGGATGTGGTGAGAGAGGACATGCAGGCGGTTGGTGTGACACAGCAAGATGCAGAGGATAGGAAAAAATGGCAAGAGATGATCCGCTGTGGCGAACCCTAACGGGAAAAGCCGAAAGATGATGATGATGACTAAAGAGAATGATAAACATTTATCACTATATGACTAAAGAAAAGGATAAACATTTAAACTATGTGACTAAAGAGAAGGATAAACATTTAAACTATTTGACTAAAGAGAAGGATAAACATTTACACTATATGACTAAAGAGAAGGATAAACATTTACACTCTATAAATAAGGAAAAGTATACACAATTACACTATATGACTAAAGAGAAGGATAAATATTTACACTATATGATTAAAGAGAAGGATAAACATTTACACTATATGACAAAAGAGAAGCATAAACATTTACACTATATGACTAAAGAAAAGGATAAATATTTACACTATATGATTAAACAGATGGATATACATTTACACTATATGACTAAAGAGAAAGATAACCATTTACACTATGTGACTAAAGAGATGGATAAACATTTACACTATGTGACTAAAGAAAAGGATAAACATTTCCGCTATATGACGGAAGAGAAGGATAAACATTTCCACTAAATAACTGAGCAGAAGGATGCACATTTCCACTATATAACTGAGGAGAAAGATAAACATTTACACTATATCACTAAAGAGAAGGATAAACATTTACACTATATAACTGAGGACAAGGAAAAATATTTACACTATTAGACTAAAGAGAAGGTAAACATTTAGACTATATGACTAAAGAGAAGGATAAACATTTACACTATATGACTAAAGAGAAGGATAAACATTTACAATATATGACTAAAGAGAAGGATAACAATTTACACTATATAACTGAGGAGAAGGATAAACATTTACAGTGTATGACTAAAGAGAAGGGTAAACATTTATAATATATGACTAAAGAGAAGAATATACATTTACATTATATGAATAAAGAGAAGAATAAACATTTACACTATATGACTAAAAAAAGGATAAACATTTACACAATATGACTAAAGAGAAGGATTAATATCTACACTATATGACAAAAGAGAAGAATAAACATTTACACTACAGAACTGAAGAGAAGGATAACATTTACACTATATAGACTAAAAAGAAGGATAAACATTTACACTATATAACTGACGGGAAGGATAAACATTTACACTATATGAGTAATAAGAAGGATAAACATTTACACTATATGAGTAATAAGAAGGATAAACATTTACACTATATGACTAAAGAGAAGGATACACATTTCCACTATAACACTAAAGAGAAGGATAAACATTTACACTAAATGAGGAAAAGGAGAAAGATTTACAATATATGACTAAAGAGAAGGAGAACCATTTACACTATATGAATAAAGAGAAGGATAAACATTTACACTATATGACTAAAGACGAGGATAAACATTTACACTACATGACTAAAGAGAAGGATAAACATTTACACTATATGACTAAAGAGAAGGATAAACATTTACAATATATTACTGAGGAGAAGGATAAACATTTACACTATATGACTGACGAGAAGGATAAACATTTACACTATATGACTAAAAAGAAGGATAAACATTTACACTGTATGTCTAAAGAGAAGGAAAAACATTTACACTATATGAATAAAGGGAAGGATAAACATTTAAATTGTAAACATTTAAACTGTATGACTAAAGAGAAAATAAACATTTACACTATTCGACAAAAGAGAAGTAAAAACATTTACACTATATGACTAAAGATAATGACAAACATTTACAGTATATACCTAAAGAGAAGGATAAACATTTACACTATATGACTAAAGAGAAGGATAAACAATTACACTATATGACAAAAAAGAAGGATAAAAATGTAAACTATATAACTGAGGAGAAGTATAAACATTTACACTATATGATTAAGGAAAAGGATAAACATTTACATTATATGACGAAAGAGAAGGTTAACCTTTTACACTATATGACTAAAGAAAAGTATAAACCGTTACACTATATGACTAAAGAGAAGGATAAACATTTAAACTACATGACTAAAGAGAAGGATAAACATTTACACTATATGACTAAAGAAAAGGATAAACCTTTACACTATATAAATAAGGAATAGTATACACAATTACACTGTATGACTAAAGAGAAGGATAAACATTTACACTATATGACTAAAGAGAAAGATAATCATTTACACTATATGACTAAAGAGAAGGATAAACATTTACACCATATAACTGAGGAGAAGGATAAACATTTCCACAATATGACTAAAGAGAAGGATAAACATTTATACTATATGACTAAAAAGAAGGATAAGCATTTGCACTATGCAACTGAGGAGAAGGAAAAAAAACCAATATATAACTAAAGAGAAGGATAAACATTTACACTATATGACTAAAAAGAAGTATAGACATTTACACAATATGATTAAAGAGAAGGATAAACATTTACACTATATGACTAAAGAGAAGGATAAACATTTACAATTTATTACTAAAGAGAAGGATAAACATTTACACTATATGACTCAACAGTAGGATAAACAATTACACTATATGACTAAAGAGAAGGATACACATTTACACTATATAACTAAAGAGAAGGATAAACATTTACAATTTATGACAAAAGAGAAGGGTAAACATTTACACTATATGACTAAAGAGAAGAATAAACATATACACTATAATAGTGAGGAGAAGGATAAACATTTACACTATATGACTAAAGAGAAGGATAAACATTTGCACTATCTGACGAAAGAAAAGGATAAACATTTACACTACATGACTAAAGAGGAGGAAAAAGATGTACTCTATAGGACTAAAGAGAAGGATAAACATTTACAATATATGACTAAAGAAAAGGATAAACATTTACAATATATGAAAAAAGAGAAGGATAAACATGTACACTATATAACTGAGGAGAAGGATAAAAATTACACTATCTGAGTAAAGAGAAGGATAAACATTTACACTATATAACAGAGAAGGATAAACATTAACCCTATATGACTAAAGAGGACAAACATTAACACTATATGATTAAAATGAAGGATAAACATTTACACTATATGACTAAAGAGGAAAAACATTTACACTATATGACTAAAGGAAAGGATAAACATTTACACTAAATGACTATAGAGAAGGATAAACATTTTCACTATATGACTAAAGAGAAGGCTAAACATTTATGCTATATAACTGAGGAGAAGGATAAACATTTTCACTATATGACTAAAGAGAAGGCTAAACATTTATGCTATATAACTGAGGAGAAGGATAAACATTTTCACTATATGACTAAAGAGAAGGATAAACATTTACACTATATGAGTAAATAGAAGGATAAACATTTACACTATATGACTAAAGTGAAGAATAAACATTTACACTATATGACTAAAGAGAAGGATTTATATTTACACTATATGACTAAAGAGAAGGGTAAAAATTTACTCTATATGACTAAAGAGAATGATACACATTTACACTATATGACTAAAGAGACTATAAACATTTACACTTAATGACTAAAGAGAAGGATAAACACTTACAATGTATGACTAAAGGGAAGGTTAACATTTACACTATACGACTAAAGACAAGGATAAACAAAACTATATAACAGACGAGAAGGACAAACATTTACACTATTTGATTAAAGAGAAGGATACACATTTACACTATGTGACTAAAGAGAAGGATAAACATTTACACTAAATAAATGAAGAAAACAATAAAGATTTACAATATGTGACTAAAGAGAAGGAGAAACATTTACACTAAATGACTAAAGAGAAGGATAAAAATGTACACTATATGACTAAAGAGAAGGACAAACATTTACACTATATGACTAAAGAGAAGGATAAAGATTTGCACTATATGTCTGAAGAGAAGGATAAACATTTAACAATATATGACTAAAGAGACAGATAAACATTTCCACTATATGACGAAAGAGAAGGATAAACATTTACACTATATAACTGAGGAGAAGGATAAAAATTTACACTACATGACTACAGAGAAGGATAAACATTTACACTATATGACTAAAGAGAAGAATAAACATTTACACTATATACCTAAGGAAAAGTATAAACATTTAAACTATATGACTAAAGAGGATAAACATTAACTCTATATGACTAAAGAGAAGGATAAAAATTTACACTACATGACTAAAGAGAAGGATAAACATTTACCCTATATGACTGAGGAGAATAATAAACATTTACACTACAAAATTAAGGAGATGGATAAACATTTAAACTATATAACTAAAGAGAAGGCTAAACATTTACACTATATGACTAAAGAGAAGGATAAAAATTTACAATATACTACTGAGGAGAAGGATAAACATTTATTCTATATGGCTAAAGAGAAGGATATACATGTACACTGTATAACTAAACTGAAGGTTAAACATTTACACTATATGTCTAAAAAGAAGGATAAACATTTACACTATATAACTAAAGAGAAGGATAATCATTTACACTATATGACTAAAAAGAATTATAAACATTTACACTATATGACTAAAGGGAAGGATAACCATTTACACTATATGAGTAAAGAGAAGGATACACATTTACACTATATGACTAAAGAGAAGGCTAAACATTTACACTATATGACTAAAGAGAAGGATAAACATTTACACTATATAACTGAGGAGAAGGATAAACATTTACAATATATGACTAAAGAGAAGGATATACATGTACACTATATAACTAAACAGAAGGTTAAACATTTACACTATATGTCTAAAAAGAAGGATAAACATTTACACTATATGACTAAAGAGAAAAACAATCATTTACAATATATGACTTTAGGGAAGGATAAACATTCACACTATATGACTAAAGGGAAGGATAACCATTTACACTATATGAGTAAAGAGAAAGATAAACATTTACACGATATGAATACAGAGAAGGATAAACATTTACACTCTATGACTAAAGAGAAGAATAAACATTTACCTTTTATAACTGAAGAGAAGACTAAACATTTACCCTATATGACTGAAGACAAGGATAAACATTTAAACTGCATGACTAAAAAGAAGGATACACATTTACACTATATGACTAAAGAGAAGGCTAAACATTTAAACTGTATGACTAAAGAGAAGATAAAAATTTACACTATATAACAAAAGAGAAGTATAAACATTTACACTATATGACGAAAGATAAGGACAAACATTTACACTATATGCCTAAAGAGAAGGATAAACATTTACACTATATGACTAAAGAGAAGGATAAACATTTACACTATATGACTAAAGAGAAGGATAAACATTTACAATGTATGACTAAACAGAAGGATAGACATTTACACTATATGCCTAAAGAGAAGGATAAACATTTACACTATATGACTAAAGAGAAGGATTAACATTTACAATATATGACTAAAGAGAAGGATAAACAATTAAACTATATGACTAAAGAGAAGGATAAGAAATTTGAACTATATAACTGAGGAGAAGTATAAACATTTACACTATATGACTAAAGAAAAGGATAAATATTTACACTATATGACTAAAGAGAAGGTTAAACTTTTACACTATATGACTAAAGAGAAGGATTAACATTTACACTATATGACTAAAGAGAAGGATAAACAATTACACTATATGAAGAAAGAGAGGGATAAACATTTGAACTACATAACTGAGAAGTATAAATGTTTACTATATGCCAAATTAGAAGTATAAACATTTACACTATATGACTAAAAAAGGATAACATTTACACTATATGACTAAGGAGGATAAAAAATTACACTATATGACTAAAGAGAAAGATAAACTTTTACACTATATGGCTAAAGAGAAGGATACACATTTACACTCTATAACTGAAGAGAATGATAAACATTTACACTATATGACTCCAGAGAAGAAAAAACAATTACACTATATGACTCAGGAGAAGGATTAACATTTACACTATATGACTAAAGAGAAGGATAAACATGCATCACTATATAACTAAAGAGAAGGATAAACATTTAAACTATGCGACTAAAGAGAAGGATAATCATTTAAACTATATGACTAAAGAGAAGGATAAACATTTACACTATATGACTAAAGAGAATTATAAACATTTACACCATATAAATAAGGAAAAGTATACACAATTACACTATATGACCAAAGAGAAGGATACACATTTACACTATATAACTGAGGAGAAAGATAAACATTTACACTATATGACTAAAGAGAATGATAAACATTTACACTATATGACTAAAGAGAAGAATAAACATTTACCTTTTATAACTGAGGAGAAGGCTAAACATTTACACTATATGACTAAAGACAAGGATAAACATTTAAACTGCATGACTAAACAGAAGGATACACATTTACACTATATGACTAAAGAGAAGGATAAACATTTAAACTGTATGACTAAAGAGAAGATAAAAATTTACACTATATAACAAAAGAGAAGTATAAACATTTACACAATATGACGAAAGATAAGGACAAACATTTACACTATATGCCTAAAGAGAAGAATAAACATTTACACTATATGACTAAAGAGAAGGATAAACATTTACACTATATGACTAAAGAGAAGGATAAACATTTACACTATATGCCTAAACAGAAGGATAAACATTTACACTATATGACTGAAGAGAAGGACAAACGTTTACACTATATGACTAAAGAGAATGATAAACATTTACACTATAGGACTGAAGAGAAGGATTAACATTTACACTATATGACTAAAGAGAAGGATAAACAATTAAACTATATGACTAAAGAGAAGGATAAGAAATTTGAACTATATAACTGAGGAGAAGTATAAACATTTATACTATATGACTAAAGAAAAGGATAATCATTTACACTATATGACTAAAGAGAAGGTTAAACTTTTACACTATATGACTAAAGAGAAGGATTAACATTTACACTATATGACTAAAGAGAAGGATAAACAATTACACTATATGAAGAAAGAGAGGGATAAACATTTGAACTACATAACTGAGAAGTATAAATGTTTACACTACATGCCAAAAGAGAAGTATAAACATTTACACTATATGACTACAAAAAGGATAACATTAACACTATATGACTAAGGAGAAGGATAAAAAATTACACTATATGACTAAAGAGAAGGATAAACATTTACAGTATATGACTCCAGAGAGAAAAAACAATTACACTATACGACTCAAGAGAAGGATTAACATTTACACTATATGACTAAAGAGAAGGATAAACATGTATCACTATATAACTAAACTGAAGGTTAAACATTTACACTATATGTCTAAAAAGAAGGATAAACATTTACACTATATAACTAAAGAGAAGGATAATCATTTACACTATATGACTAAAGAGAAGTATAAACATTTACACTATATGACTAAAGGGAAGGATAACCATTTACACTATATGAGTAAAGAGAAGGATACACATTTACACTATATGACTAAAGAGAAGGCTAAACATTTACACTATATGACTAAAGAGAAGGATAAACATTTACACTATATAACTGAGGAGAAGGATAAACATTTACAATATATGACTAAAGAGAAGGATATACATGTACACTATATAACTAAACAGAAGGTTAAACATTTACACTATATGTCTAAAAAGAAGGATAAACATTTACACTATATGACTAAAGAGAAAAACAATCATTTACAATATATGACTTTAGGGAAGGATAAACATTCACACTATATGACTAAAGGGAAGGATAGCCATTTACACTATATGAGTAAAGAGAAAGATAAACATTTACACAATATGAATACAGAGAAGGATAAACATTTACACTCTATGACTAAAGAGAAGAATAAACATTTACCTTTTATAACTGAGGAGAAGACTAAACATTTACCCTATATGACTGAAGATAAGGATAAACATTTAAACTGCATGACTAAAAAGAAGGATACACATTTACACTATATGACTAAAGAGAAGGCTAAACATTTAAACTGTATGACTAAAGAGAAGATAAAAATTTACACTATATAACAAAAGAGAAGTATAAACATTTACACTATATGACGAAAGATAAGGACAAACATTTACACTATATGCCTAAAGAGAAGGATAAACATTTACACTATATGACTAAAGAGAAGGATAAACATTTACACTATATGACTAAAGAGAAGGATAAACATTTACACTATATGACTAAAGAGAAGGATAAACAATTAAACTATATGACTAAAGAGAAGGATAAGAAATTTGAACTATATAACTGAGGAGAAGTATAAACATTTACACTATATGACTAAAGAAAAGGATAAATATTTACACTATATGACTAAAGAGAAGGTTAAACTTTTACACTATATGACTAAAGAGAAGGATTAACATTTACACTATATGACTAAAGAGAAGGATAAACAATTACACTATATGAAGAAAGAGAGGGATAAACATTTGAACTACATAACTGAGAAGTATAAATGTTTACTATATGCCAAATTAGAAGTATAAACATTTACACTATATGACTAAAAAATGATAACATTTACACTATATGACTAAGGAGGATAAAAAATTACACTATATGACTAAAGAGAAAGATAAACTTTTACACTATATGGCTAAAGAGAATGATAAACATTTACACTATATGACTCCAGAGAAGAAAAAACAATTACACTATATGACTCAGGAGAAGGATTAACATTTACACTATATGACTAAAGAGAAGGATAAACATGCATCACTATATAACTAAAGAGAAGGATAAACATTTAAACTATGCGACTAAAGAGAAGGATAATCATTTAAACTATATGACTAAAGAGAAGGATAAACATTTACACTATATGACTAAAGAGAATTATAAACATTTACACCATATAAATAAGGAAAAGTATACACAATTACACTATATGACTAAAGAGAAGGATACACATTTACACTATATAACTGAGGAGAAAGATAAACATTTACACTATATGACTAAAGAGAATGATAAACATTTACACTATATGACTAAAGAGAAGAATAAACATTTACCTTTTATAACTGAGGAGAAGGCTAAACATTTACACTATATGACTAAAGACAAGGATAAACATTTAAACTGCATGACTAAACAGAAGGATACACATTTACACTATATGACTAAAGAGAAGGATAAACATTTAAACTGTATGACTAAAGAGAAGATAAAAATTTACACTATATAACAAAAGAGAATTATAAAAATTTACACAATATGACGAAAGATAAGGACAAACATTTACACTATATGCCTAAAGAGAAGAATAAACATTTACACTATATGACTAAAGAGAAGGATAAACATTTACACTATATGACTAAAGAGAAGGATAAACATTTACACTATATGACTAAACAGAAGGATAAACATTTACACTATATGACTGAAGAGAAGGACAAACGTTTACACTATATGACTAAAGAGAATGATAAACATTTACACTATAGGACTGAAGAGAAGGATTAACATTTACACTATATGACTAAAGAGAAGGATAAACAATTAAACTATATGACTAAAGAGAAGGATAAGAAATTTGAACTATATAACTGAGGAGAAGTATAAACATTTATACTATATGACTAAAGAAAAGGATAATCATTTACACTATATGACTAAAGAGAAGGTTAAACTTTTACACTATATGACTAAAGAGAAGGATTAACATTTACACTATATGACTAAAGAGAAGGATAAACAATTACACTATATGAAGAAAGAGAGGGATAAACATTTGAACTACATAACTGAGAAGTATAAATGTTTACACTACATGCCAAAAGAGAAGTATAAACATTTACACTATATGACTACAAAAAGGATAACATTAACACTATATGACTAAGGAGAAGGATAAAAAATTACACTATATGACTAAAGAGAAGGATAAACATTTACACTATATGACTCCAGAGAAGAAAAAACAATTACACTATACGACTCAAGAGAAGGATTAACATTTACACTATATGACTAAAGAGAAGGATAAACATGTATCACTATATAACTAAAGAGAAGGATAAACATTTAAATTATGTGACTAAAGAGAAGGATAATCACTTAAACGATATGACTAAGGAGAAGGATAAACATTTACACTATATGACTAAAGAGAATTATAAACATTTACACTATATAAATAAGGAAAAGTATACACAATTACACTATATGACTAAAGAGAAGGATAAACATTTACACTATATGTCTAAAGAGAAGGATAAACATTTACACTATATGATTAAAGAGAAGGATAAACATTTACACTATATGATTAAAGAGAATTTACACTATATGACTAAAGAAAAGGATAAATATTTAGACTATATGATTAAAGAGAAGGATAAACATTTACACTATATGACTAAAGAGAAGGAATGACATTTACACTATATAGCTGAGGAGAAGGATAAATATTTACACTATATGACTAAAGAGAAAGATAATCATTTACACTATGTGACTAAAGAGAAAGATAAACATTTACACTATGTCACTAAAGAAAAGGATAAACATTTCCACTATATGACTGAAGAGAAGGATAAACATTTCCACTATATAACTCAGGAGAAGGATGCACAGTTCCACTATATAACTGAGGAGAAAGATAAACATTTACACTATATGACTAAAGAGAAGGATAAACATTTACACTATATAACTGAGGAGAAGGAAAAACATGTACACTATTTGACTAAAGAGAATGATAAACATTTACATTTACACTATATGACTAAAGAGAAGAATAAACATTTACACTATATAAGTGAGGAGAAGGATAAACATATACACTATATGACTAAAGAGGAGGATAAACATTTACACTTTCTGACAAAAGAAAAGGATAAACATTTACACTATATGACTAAAGAGAAGGATAAACATTTACACTATATAACTAAACTGAAGGATAAACATTTACACTATATAATTGTAGAAAAGGATAAACATTTACACTATATGACTCAGGAGAAGGATAAACATTTACACTATATGACTAAAGAGAAGGATACACATTTACACTATATGACAAAAGAGAAGGATAAACATTTAAACTATATGACTAAAAAAAAGGACAAACATTTACACTATGTGACTAAAGAGAAGGATAAATATTTACACAATATGACTAAAGAGAAGGATAAACATTTACACTATATAACTAAAGAGAAGAATAAACATTTACAATTTATTACTAAAGAGAAGGATAAACATTTACACTATATGACTAAACAGTAGGATAAACAATTACACTATATGACTAAAAAGAAAGATAAATGTGTATTCTATATAACTGAGGAGAAGGATAAACATTTACACTATATGACTAAAGAAAAGGATAAACATTTGCACTATATGACTAAAGAGAAAGCAAAACATTTACACTATATAACTAAAGAGAAGGATAAACATTTACACTATTATGACTAAAGAGAAGGATAAATATTTACACTATATGATTAAAGAGAAGGATAAACATTTACACTATATGACTAAAGAGAAGGAATGACATTTACACTATATAGCTGAGGATAAGGATAAATATTTAACTATTGACTAAAGAGAAAGATAACCACTTACGCTATGTGACTAAAGAGAAGGATAAACATTTACACTATATGACTGAGGAGAAGGATAAACATTTCCACTATATAACAAAGGAGAAGGATGCACAGTTCCACTATATAACTGAGGAGAAAGATAAACATTTACACTATATGACTAAAGAGAAGGATAAACATTTACACTATATAACTGAGGAAAAGGAAAAACATTTACACTATTTGACTAAAGAGAAGGATAAACATTTAGAATTTATGACAAAAGAGAAGGATAAACATTTACACTATATGACTAAAGAGAAGAATAAACATTTACACTATATAAGTGAGGAGAAGGATAAATATTTAAACTATATGACTAAAGAGGAGGATAAACATTTACAATTTATGACAAAAGAAAAGGATAAACATTTACACTATATGACTAAAGAGAAGGATAAACATTTACACTATATGACTAAAGTGAAGGATAAACATTTACACTATATGACTCAGGAGAAGGATAAACATTTACACTATATGACTAAAGAGTAGGATACACATTTACACTATATGACAAACGAGAAGGATAAACATTTAAACTATATGACTAAAAAGAAGGACAAACATTTACACTTTGTGACTAAAGAGAAGGATATACATTTACACAATATGACTAAAGAGAAGGATAAACATTTACACTATATAACTAAAGAGAAGAATAAACATTTACAATTTATTACTAAAGAGAAGGATAAACATTTACACTATATGACTAAACAGTAGGATAAACAATTAAACTATATGACTAAAAAGAAAGATAAATGTTTACTCTATATAACTGAGGAGAAGGATAAAGATTTACACTATATGACTAAAGAAAAGGATAAACATTTGCACTATGTGACTAAAGAGAAAGCAAAACGTTTACACTACATAACTAAATAGAAGGATAAACATTTACACTATATGAATAAAGATGACAAACATTTACACTATATAACTAAAGAGAAGGATAAACATTTACAATTCATGACAAAAAGAAGGAAAAAACATTTACACTATATGACTAAAGGGAAGAATAAACATTTACACTATATAAGTGAGGAGAAGGATAAACATTTACACTTTATTACAAAGGAAAAGGATAAACATTTACACTATCCAACTAAAGTGAAGGATAAACATTTACACTATATAATTGTAGAAAAGGATAAACATTTACACTATATGACTCAGAAGGATAAATATTTACACTATATGACTAAAGGGAAGGATACACATTTACACTATATGACAAAACAGAAGGATAAACATTTACACTATGTGACTAAAGAGAAAGATAAACATTTACACTATATGACTAAAGAGAAGGATAAACATTTACACTATATGAATAAAGAGAAGGATAAAGATTTACATTATATAACTGAGAAGGATAAACATTTACATTATATGACTAAAGAGAAAGATAATCATTTACACTATATGATTAAAGAGAAGGATAAACATTTACACTATATGACTAAAGAGAATTTACGCTATATGACTAAAGAGAAGGATAAATGTTTACACTATATGATTAAAGAGAAGGATAAACATTTACACTATATGACTAAATAGAAGAATAAACATTTACACTATATGACTAAAGAGAAGGATAAACATTTACAATCTATGACTATTGAGAAGGATTCACATTTACACTATATGACAAAAGAGAAGGATAAACATTTAAACTATATGACTAAAGAGAAGGATAAACATTTACACTATATGAATAAAGAGAAGGAAAAAGATTTACATTATATAACTGAGAAGGATAAACATTTCCACTATATGACAAAAGAGAAGGTTAAACATTTATACTATATGACTAAAAAGGATAAACATTTTCACTATATAACTGAGGAGAAGGATAAACATTTACACTATATGACTAAAGAAAAGGATAAACATGTATACTATATGACTAAAGAGAAGAATAAAAATTACACTATATGACTAAAAAAAGAATAAACATTTACACTATATGACTAAAGAGAAGGATAAACAATTACACTATATGACTAAAAGAAGGATAAACCTTTACACTATATGGCTAAAGAGAAGGATAAACATTTGCACTATATGACTAAAGAGATGGATAAACATTTACAATATATGGTGAAATAGAAGGATAAACATTTACGCTGTATGACTGAAGAGAAGAATAATTTACACTATATGACTAAAGAGAAGGATAAACATTTACATTATATAACTGAGGAAAAGGATAAACACTTACACTATATCAGTAAAGACAAAGATATGCCTAAAGAGAAGAATAAACATTTACAATATATGACTAAAGAGAAGAATAAACACTTGCACTATATGACTAAAGAGAAGGAAAAATGTTTAAACTATATGACTAAAGAGAAGGATAAACATTTACACTATATAACTGAGGAGAAGGATAAACATTCACACTATATGACTAAAAAAAGAATAAACATTTACACTATATGACTAAAGAGAAGGATAAACAATTACACTATATGACTAAAAGAAGGATAAACCTTTACACTATATGGTTAAAGAGAAGGATAAACATTTACACTATATGACTAAAGAGATGGATAAACATTTACAATATATGGTGAAATAGAAGGATAAACATTTACGCTGTATGACTAAAGAGAAGAATAATTTACACTATATGACTAAAGAGAAGGATAAACATTTACATTATATAACTGAGGAAAAGGATAAACACTTACACTATATGAGTAAAGACAAAGATATGCCTAAAGAGAAGAATAAAAATTTACAGTATATGTCTAAAAAGAAGAATAAACATTTACACTATATGACTAAAGAGAAGGACAAACATTTACAATCTATGACTATTGGGAAGGATTCACATTTACACTATATGACGAAAGAGAACCATAAACATTTACACTATATGACTAAAGAGAAAGATAACCATTTACACTATGTAACTAAAGAAAAGGATAAACATTTACACTACATGACTAAAGAGAAGGATAAACATTTACACTATATGACTAAAGAGAAGGATAAATATTTACACTATTTGACTAAAGAGAAAGAAAAAGATTTACACTATATGACTAAAGAAAAGGATAAAAATTTACACTATATGACTAAAGAAAAGGATAAACATTTACACTATATGACTAAAAAGAAGGATAAGCATTTACACTATATAACTGAGGACAAGGAGAAAAAATAATACTATATGACTAAGGAGAAGGATAAACATTTACACTATATGACTAAAAAGTAGGATAAACATTTACACTATATAACTAAAGAGAAGTATAAACATTTACACTATATGATTAAAGAGAAGGATAAATATTTAAACTATATGACTAAAGAGAAGGATAAACATTTCCAATTTATTACTAAGGAGAAGGATAAACATTTACACTATATGACTAAAGAGAAAGATAAACATTTACACTACATAACTAAAGAGAAGGATAAACATTTCCAATTTATTACTAAGGAGAAGGATAAACATTTACACTATATGACTAAAGAAAAAGATAAACATTTACACCACATAACTAAAGAGAAGGATAAACATTTACAATTTATGACTAAACAAAAGTATAAAAATTTACACTATATGACTAAAGAGAAGGAAAACGTTACACTATATGATTAAAGAAAAGGATAAACATTAACGCTATATAACTGAAGAGAAGGATAAACATTTACACTATATGACTAAAGAAAAGGATAAACATTTACACTATATGACTAAAGAGAAGGATAAATATTTACACTATATGACTAAAGAGAAGGGAAAACATTTACACTATATGACTAAAGAGAAGGGAAAACATTTACACTATATGACTGAGGAGAAGGATAAACATTTACACCATATGACTAAAGAGAAAGAAAAACATTTACACTATATAACTAATGAGAAGGATAAACATTTACAATTTATGACTAAAGAGAAGAATAAAAAATTACACTATATGACTAAAGAGAAGGAAAAACAGTTACGCTATATGATTAAAGAAAAGAAAAAACATTTACATTATATGACTACAGAGAAGGCTAAACATTTACACTATATGACTAAAGAGAAGGATAAACATTTATACTATATGAATAGAGAGATGGATAAACATTTACACTATATGACTAACGAGAAGGATAAACATTTGCACTATATGACTAAAGAGAAGGATAAAATTTATACTATATGACTGAAGAGAAGGATAAAGATTTACACTATATGAATAAAGAGAAGGATAAACATTTACATTAAATGACTAAAGAAAAGGATAAACATTTACAATATATGACTAAAGAGAAGGATAAACATTTACACTATATAACTGAGGAGAAGGGTAAACATTTAGATTACATGACTAAATAGAAGGATAAACATTTACACTATATGACTAAAGAGAAGTATACAAATCTACACTATATAAAGTGAGGAGAAGGATAAACATTTACACTATATGACTTAAGTGAAAAATAAACATTTACACTATATGACTAAAGAGAAGGATAAAAATTTACACTAAATGACTAAAGAGAAAGATAAACATTTACACTATATAACTGACGAGAAGGATAAACATTTACACTATATGACTAAAAAGAAGGGTAAACATTTACACTATAGGACTTAAGTGAAAAATAAACATTTACACTATATGACTAAAGAGAAGGATAAAAATTTACACTATATAACTGAAGAGAAGGATAAACATGTCCACTGTATGACTAAAGAGAAGGATAAACATGTACACTATATGACTAAAAAAAAGGATAAACATTTACACTATATAACTGAGGAGAAGGGTAAACATTTCCACTATATGACAAAAGAGAAGGATAAACATTTCTGCTATATAACTCAGGAGAGGAATAAACATTTACACTACATGACTAAAGGGAAGGATAAACATTTACAGTGTATAACTAAGGAGAGGGATACACATTTACACTATATGACTAAAGAGAAGGATAACCATTTACACTATATGACTTTAGAGAAGGATAAACATTTACAATATATGACTAAAGTAAAGTTAAACATTTGCACTATATGACTAAACAGAAGGATAAACATTTACACTATATGACTTAAGAGTAGGATAAACATTTATCATATATAACTGAAGAGAATGATAAATATTTACACTATATGCTAAAGACAATGATAAACATGTATGCTATATGACTAAAGAGAAAGAAAAGCATTTACACTATATGACTAAAGAGAAGGATAAGCATTTATCATATATAACTGAAGAGTAGGATAAACATTTACACTATATGCTAAAGAGAGGGATAAACATGTATGCTATATGACTAAAGAGAAAGAAAAACATTTACACTATATGACTAAAGAGAAGGATAAACATTTACAATGTATGACTAAAGAGAAGGATAAACATTTGCACTATATGACTAAAGAGAAGGATAAACTTTTATCATATATAACTGAAGAGTAGGATAAACATTTACACTATATGCTAAAGAGAGGGATAAACATGTATGCTATATGACTAAAGAGAAAGAAAAAAATTTACACTATATGACTAAAGAGAAGGATAAACATTTAGAATGTATGACTAAAGGGAAGGATAAACATTTACACTTTATGACTAAAGAGAAGGATAAACATTTACACTTAATGACTAAAGAGAAGGATAAACATTTACACTATATGACTAAAGAGAAGGATAAACATTTACACTATATGACTAAAGAGAAGGATAAACATTTACACTATATGACTAAAAAGAAGGATAAACATTTACACTATATAACTGAAGAGAAGGATAAACATTTACACTATATTCTAAAGAGAGGGAAAACATTTATGCTATATGACTAAAGAGAAGGAAAAACATTTACACTATATGACTAAAGAGAAGGATAAACATTTACAATGTATGACTAAAGGAAAGGATAAACATTTACAATGTATGACTAAAGGGAAGGATAAACATTTACACATTATGACTAAAGAGAAGGATAAATATTTACACTATATAGCTGACGCGAAAGATAAACATTTGCCCTATATGACTAAAGAGAAGGATAAACATTTATACTATATGACTACAGAGAAGGATAAACATTTACACTATATGACTAAAGAGAAGGATAAACATTTATATTGTGTGACTAAAGAGAAGGATGAATATTCACACTGTATGACTAAAGAGAAGGATAAACACTTAACACTATAAGACTAAACAAAAGGATAAACATTTACAACACATGACTAAAGAGAAGGATAAACATTTACACTATACGACTAAATAGAAGGGTAACCATTTACACTATATAACTGAGGAGAAGGATAAACATTTGTAATATATGACTAAAGGGAAGGATAAACATTTAGACTATATGACTAAAAAGAAGGATAAACATTTACACTACATAACTGATGAGAAGGATAAACATTTACAATATATGACTAAAGAGAAGGATAAACATTTACACTATATGAATAAAGAGAAGAAAAACATTTACACTATATGACTAAAGAGAAGGATAAACATTTACACTATATGACTAAAGAGAAGGATAAATATTTACACAATATAACTGAGGAGAAGGATAAAAGTACAGTTTTGTACCTACCATAAATGTAGATGTTCGAAGATCCA
This sequence comes from Protopterus annectens, assembly GCF_019279795.1. Classification (NCBI taxonomy): domain Eukaryota; kingdom Metazoa; phylum Chordata; order Ceratodontiformes; family Protopteridae; genus Protopterus; species Protopterus annectens. The sequence goes on from NC_056749.1 coordinate 253,095,906, forward strand.
CATTGCTGCAGTCCTTACACTTGGGTAGTCCGCTGTCCTCGGTCGGCCCGAATATCAAAGTATTAGGCTGACGTCGGTCAAGGCGCTTAAGACTGACATCAGGACGTCAGGGTACAAATGCGCATGACCGACGTCATATCCTCAGTCTTTTCTTGCCCCAGATGTCAGAAGACCCTAAACAGAAAGGTCAAAACCAAAAGACAGCAAAACAACCAACCACCCTTGCACTAATCATATGAACAATATATACAATATGCACAATATTTACAACCCAAACCACACAACCGCCTCTAACAACAGAGGGGAAGGAGGGAGGTAATTGGACTGCAGCAATGTGGATCTTGAACATCTACATTTATGGTAGGTACAAAACTGTACTATGTTCTTCATCTCACATTGCTGCAGTCCTTACACTTGGGTAGAATCCCAAAGCAGAGGTAAGGGAGGATGGCAAAACTATAAAGTAGTAGGAGCTGCCAAAATGCCCTGTAAAATAGCAGTGGCAAACCCAGCCCTAGATTTAGAGTAAAGTGGAAGGTGGTAATGCTTAGAGAAAGTATGCACTGAACTCCAAGTAGCTGCCTCCAAAATATCTTTAGTTGCCACCCCTTAAAAAGCTGTAGAAGTGGCAGTAGCTCTAGTGGAATGAGGCCTAATCCCAGCTGGAACCTCCTTACCATGATGGGAATAACAGAAAGCAATACAAAACCCAATCCACTTAGAAATAGTTTGTTTTGACACAGGCTTGCCCTGAGAACCCAAAGCAAAAGAAACAAACAACTGCTGAGACTGCCTGAACCCTTTAGTTCTGCTCAAATAATATCGCAACTGCCTGTGTATATCCAAAGGTGTGCAAAATCTTTTCCCCTTTATTTTGGGGTTTGCATAAAAAGTAGGCAAATGAATAGTTTGGTTTAAAGCCACACTAGAAATCACCTTAGGCATAAAGGAAGGATTAGTGCGTAAAGATACCCTATCCTTATGGAAAATTAAGAAAGGCTCAACTGCCATAAGGGCCTGTAATTCAGAAACCCTTCTACTTGAAGTAATGGCCAACAAAAAGCAGTCTTCCATGATAAATATTTCAACTCGGCAGTAGCTGCAGGCTCAAAAGGTTGTAGAGTGAGTTTCTCCAACACAAAATTGAGATCCCAAGCAGGAGTAGGAGCTGTACCTCTGGGTCTTATATTCTTTGCCCCTCTAAGGAATTGCTTAAACAAAGGATGAGAAAACAATGGTGGATCACAGTCATAGTGAGCAGAAATTGCTGCAGCATGAATCTTAATAGAAGAGAAGGACAAACCTTTGTCCAGTAACTCAGCAAGATATTGAAGAGCAACACTTAAATTAGGCTTAGCAACATCAAATTCCTTTGCTGCACTCCAAAATAAAAATCTCTTCCATTTATCTGCGTATACTTTCCTTGTACTAGGCCTTCTGGCCTCCAAAATAACATTCAAAACTTGCTGCGGAAGCTGAGACCCTCCAGGGTTTAAAACAGAATATGCCAGGCTGTTAGGTGAAGAGAGTGAAGTTTGACATTGAGTAAATGACTGTTCTCTTGAGACAGCAGGTGTGGAATCGAAGGCAAAGGCCATGGAGGCTCCCGAACCAGACATCTCAATAATGGGTACCAGTGCTGTCAAGGCCAATCTGGAGCTATTAGAATCATCTTTGGCTTGTCCTGCCTGACCTTTAGGAGTACCTTTGGGAGGAGAGGCAGAGGTGGAAAGGCATACACATGAAGATTGCTCCAATTGAAAGAAAGAGCATCCACTTTCCAAGCTGTGGGATGAAACCTTTTTGTGCAAAACTTTGGCAGCTGGTAGTTTAGTGGAGAAGCGAACAGATCTATGTCTGGAGTTCCCCATGACACTGTCAATTTCTGAAATACATGAGGATCCAATTTCCACTCGTGGGGATCCATAATTCGTCTGCTCAACACATCTGCTAAGGAGTTCTGTGCTCCCGGCAGAGACCTTGCCTGAAGATTGAGCTGTAAACTGAGAGCAGTCTCCTACAAAATCATTGCTTGCCTGCAGAGAGGATAAGAATGTGTTCCCCCTTGCTTGTTGATGTACCACATGACAGTTGTGTTGTCTGTTAGAACCAACACCTGCCCTGGAAGAAGTAAATCCTTGAAAGCTACTAATGCAAATTGGACTGCTAACATCTCCTTCAAGTTGATATGTAGATGTTGTAGTCTGGCAGGCCACGTGTCTTGTATTCACTTTCCATTTAGATGAGCTCCCCAAGCTTTGTCTGAGGCATCTGTCGTTAGAATCTGACTCGCCTCTGGCCGGGTCACAGAGAGTCCCTTGTTTAGGTGACATTCCTGAGCCCACCACAAAAATTCCTTTTGAATGCAAGGTATTATCTGAATGACAGTGTCCAAATCTTGGCAGTGCTGTGTCCATACATTTTTGAGATACCACTGTAGCTTCCTCATATGCAGTTTGGCATTGGGAAGCACCAGAATACAAGATGCCATGAACCCCAAGGCTTGAAGGACTGTCCTTGCAGTCAGCCTGGACTGATGAGACAATTGATGGAAGTAAAGGGAAAGATTCTTTTGTTTGTCCGGGGTCAAAAGGCCATCTGGGATGCTGTATTCAGTCTCACACCCAGAAAGCACATGTCTTGAGAGGGTACTAGACTGGACTTTATTTCGTTCACAGAATACCCCAGGCATCTTAGCACTGCTATCACATATTGCAAATGATGAAGAAGCTCGTCCCTTCCTTTGGCCAGAATCAGGCAATCGTCCAAATAAGGATAGATCTGTATTCCTTTTAGCCTGAAGAAAGCTATCACTGGAGCCAGAACCTTTGTGAACACTCTGGGCGCAGTAGATAAGCCAAAGGACAATGCAGAGAACTGATAATGAGAAGTCCCAGCTCGAAAACGCAGATACTTCCTGCAACTTAGCCTGATAGGAACATGAAGGTAAGCTTCCTTGAGATCCAGAGTCACCATCCAGTGATCTTTTCCCAGCAGAGGTAAAAGCTGTTGTAACGTCAACATTTTGAACTTGGGAATGTCCAGATAAGTGTTGAGGATAGATAAATCCAAAATTGGTCTCCACGTGTTCCCCTTCTTTGGTACTAGGAACAGGCGAGAATAAAATCCTAGGCCTACTTCTGGCAGAGGGACCGGCTGTATGGCCCTATTTGCAGCAGCAGAGAAATTTGTTTGTGAGCCTCTATTCTTTGCTGAGGAGGAACGTCTGGCATGCCTTTGAAAGGAGGCAAGGTATGGAAATAAAACCTGTAACCTTGGTGTATAATATCCAATACCCATCTGTCCTGGGTAATTAAACTCCAATTTTCTTTGAAGAGTGCCAACCTTCCTCCCAAAGGTGCTGCCAGACAAGAAGGCTCTGGCAGCTGAAAGGTAGGTCATTGGGCCTGTTTACGAAAGGACTGGCCCTGCCCTCACCGAAGACTGTGCAGGTGAACTCCCTGTTCTAGGTCTGAAAGAGCCCTGAGCTCTACCCCTACCACGTCTAGATCTTCCCTAGACTGTGAATCATAAGAAGGCACGTCCACCCCTTAGCAGGCCAATTCCTACTAAACTTGAGGCTGAACTTGCAAAAATCTTTAACAGTCTGCATAGACTTAGCCTTGTCTACCATTTTCTTTAACACTGCCTCCACAGGTGCACCAAACAATACATCAGGCTCTAATGGAGCATCTAAAATCCTTGTCTTAACATGGTCAGATAAGCTCTGATCCCTCAGCCAGGCGTGCCTGCGAAGAACTGACCCAGTGGCAGCCACCCTAGGCGAGGCCTGTACAGCATCAAATCCACATTGTAAAGAATGCTTACCCACCTGTTCAGAAACATGTACCAAATCTTGTAATTCTTTACACTCAATGCCTTCCCAGAGCATCTACCTTAGACTTCAATTGAGAAAGAAGATAGTTTTGATATTTCAACATGTGAAACTGGCAATTCAAAGCCCTCATAGCTAAGGTGGAAGAAGTATAGACTTTCTTTCCCCATCTATCCAAAGCTCTGGCCTCTTTATCTGGAGGAACCGGATTTTTACCACAGAGGCCTTGACACCCTTAGGTCCCTGACTAACTGTTTCTGGGTCCGCCCTAGGACTCTTATACAGATATTTATGAGCTTCAGGCACCCTGTAATACCTGTCCGGTTTAACAGGAGCAGGAGGCAAAGAATCAGGATTAAGTGAAGCCTCTGCAAACACATCTTCCACAACATCCAGAACAGGTGGAACAGCCAAAGGCCTATGCTGGGGTAAAAGCAAAAATTCCCTAAGCCTTTTCCTGGAATCAGAGAAGTCCTGACCTTCCCACTTAAAATGTTCCTCATAGAATGAAGAGTCTCTGAAAAGAAAAATCCTCTGGAGGAGAAGCAGAAGGAGTAGAATCATCCACATCAGAATCAGAATAAGGAGAATACTCCTGCAAGTCTTCAGCCGAAGACTCTGAAACATCGAAACCTGCTCAAAACTCCCCAACTCTGGTTCCACCCTAGGCCTCTTATCAGGAGGGGGCAAAGAACCTCTAATCAAAGTAATTAAATATTCTGCCATTTTGAGCATGTGCTTCTTGGGCACAGATCCTGAAGAACTAGGAGTGACACCAACAGAAGCTAAACCTGGCCTGCCTCTGGGAGAAGCCTTGGAAACAGAAGGAGAGGGCCTAACCACCCTAGGAAGGGAGGGAGTACAGTAACCTGAGAAGCCCTTCAGCCTGACCTGCCTCCTGAGAGGCCACATCCTGCAATATCAAAGTCTCCCCTGGGACTCCAGAGAAGCCCGGTGGAACCACGGTTCCACTGACTCTAAAGAACCGGGCGGATGCACGGACGACTCTTCTTGCCTGGGTTTAGCTGCTTTGTCTTTGCGCTTCTTGAAGAAGCGGCGCCGGAGCATCCGACGGCATATTGTAATTGCACCGCTTCGAAGACCAACCTGGCACAATCTAACCTTCGCTAATAGTGCGCTTATTAAACCTAGCACTAAAGAGAAGGATGAATATTCACACTGTATGACTAAAGAGAAGGATAAACACTTAACACTATAAGACTAAACAAAAGGATAAACATTTACAACACATGACTAAAGAGAAGGATAAACATTTACACTATCTGACTAAATAGAAGGGTAACCATTTACACTATATAACTGAGGAGAAGGATAAACATTTGTAATATATGACTAAAGGGAAGGATAAACATTTAGACTATATGACTAAAAAGAAGGATAAACATTTACACTACATAACTGATGAGAAGGATAAACATTTACAATATATGACTAAAGAGAAGGATAAACATTTACACTATATGAATAAAGAGAAGAAAAACATTTACACTATATGACTAAAGAGAAGGATAAACATTTACACTATATGACTAAAGAGAAGGATAAATATTTACACAATATAACTGAGGAGAAGGATAAAAGTACAGTTTTGTACCTACCATAAATGTAGATGTTCGAAGATCCACATTGCTGCAGTCCTTACACTTGGGTAGTCCGCTGTCCTCGGTCGGCCCGAATATCAAAGTATTAGGCTGGCGTCGGTCAAGGCGCTTAAGACTGACATCAGCACGTCAGGGTACAAATGCGCATGACCGGCGTCATATCCTCAGTCTTTTCTTGCCCCAGATGTCAGAAGACCCTAAACAGAAAGGTCAAAACCAAAAGACAGCAAAAAACAACCAACCACCCTTGCACTAATCATATGAACAATATATACAATATGCACAATATTTACAACCCAAACCACACAACCGCCTCTAACAACAGAGGGAAGGAGGGAGGTAAATTGACTGCAGCAATGTGGATCTTGAACATCTACATTTATGGTAGGTACAAAACTGTACTATGTTCTTCATCTCACATTGCTGCAGTCCTTACACTTGGTAGAATCCCAAAGCAGAGGTAAGGAGGATGGCAAAACTATAAAGTAGTAGGAGCTGCCAAAATGCCCTGTAAAATAGCAGTGGCAAACCCAGCCCTAGATTTAGAGTAAAGTGGAAGGTGGTAATGCTTAGAGAAAGTATGCACTGAACTCCAAGTAGCTGCCTCCAAAATATCTTTAGTTGCCACCCCTTAAAAAAGCTGTAGAAGTGGCAGTAGCTCTAGTGGAATGAGGCCTAATCCCAGCTGGAACCTCCTTACCATGATGGGAATAACAGAAAGCAATACAAAACCCAATCCACTTAGAAATAGTTTGTTTTGACACAGGCTTGCCCTGAGAACCCAAAGCAAAAGAAACAAACAACTGCTGAGACTGCCTGAACCCTTTAGTTCTGCTCAAATAATATCAAACTGCCTGTGTATATCCAAGGTGTGCAAAATCTTTTCCCTTTATTTTGGGGTTTGCATAAAAGTAGGCAAATGAATAGTTTGGTTTAAGGCCACACTAGAAACCACCTTAGGCATAAAGGAAGGATTAGTTCGTAAAGATACCCTATCCTTATGGAAAATTAAGAAAGGCTCAACTGCCATAAGGGCCTGTAATTCAGAAACCCTTCTCGCAGAAGTAATGGCCAACAAAAAAGCAGTCTTCCATGATAAATATTTCAACTCGGCAGTAGCTGCAGGCTCAAAAGGTTGTAGAGTGAGTTTCTCCAACACAAAATTGAGATCCCAAGCAGGAGTAGGAGCTCTCTGGGGTCTTATATTCTTTGCCCCTCTAAGGAATTGCTTAAACAAAGGATGAGAAAACAATGGTGGATCACAGTCATAGTGAGCAGAAATTGCTGCAGCATGAATCTTAATAGAAGAGAAGGACAAACCTTTGTCCAGTAACTCAGCAAGATATTGAAGAGCAACACTTAAATTAGGCTTAGCAACATCAAATTCCTTTGCTGCACTCCAAAATAAAAATCTCTTCCATTTATCTGCGTATACTTTCCTTGTACTAGGCCTTCTGGCCTCCAAAATAACATTCAAAACTTGCTGCGGAAGCTGAGACCCTGCAGGGTTTAAAACAGAATATGGCAGGCTGTTAGGTGAAGAGAGTGAAGTTTGACATTGAGTAAATGACTGTTCTCTTGAGACAGCAGGTGTGGAATGAAGGCAAAGGCCATGGAGGCTCCCGAACCAGACATCTCAATAATGGGTACCAGTGCTGTCAAGGCCAATCTGGAGCTATTAGAATCATCTTTGGCTTGTCCTGCCTGACCTTTAGGAGTACCTTTGGGAGGAGAGGCAGAGGTGGAAAGGCATACACATGAAGATTGCTCCAATTAGAGAAAAGAGCATCCACTTTCCAAGCTGTGGATGAAACCTTTTGTGCAAAACTTTGGCAGCTGGTAGTTTAGTGGAGAAGCGAACAGATCTATGTCTGGAGTTCCCCATGACACTGTCAATTTCTGAAATACATGAGGATCCAATTTCCACTCGTGGGGATCCATAATTAGATCTGCTCAACACATCTGCTAAGGAGTTCTGTGCTCCGGCAGAGACCTTGCCTGAAGATTGAGCTGTAAACTGAGAGCAGTCTCCTACAAAATCATTGCTTGCCTGCAGAGAGGATAAGAATGTGTTCCCCTTGCTTGTTGATGTACCACATGACAGTTGTGTTGTCTGTTAGAACCAACACCTGCCCTGGAAGAAGTAAATCCTTGAAAGCTACTAATGCAAATTGGACTGCTAACATCTCCTTCAAGTTGATATGTAGATGTTGTAGTCTGGCAGGCCACGTGTCTTGTATTCACTTTCCATTTAGATGAGCTCCCCAAGCTTTGTCTGAGGCATCTGTCGTTAGAATCTGACTTCGCCTCTGGCGGGTCACAGAGAGTCCCTTGTTTAGGTGACATTCCTGAGCCCACCACAAAAATTCCTTTTGAATGCAAGGTATTATCTGAATGACAGTGTCCAAATCTTGGCAGTGCTGTGTCCATACATTTTTGAGATACCACTGTAGCTTCCTCATATGCAGTTTGGCATTGGGAAGCACCAGAATACAAGATGCCATGAACCCCAAGGCTTGAAGGACTGTCCTTGCAGTCAGCCTGGACTGATGAGACAATTGATGGAAGTAAAGGGAAAGATTCTTTTGTTTGTCCGGGGTCAAAAAGGCCATCTGGGATGCTGTATTCAGTCTCACACCCAGAAAGCACATGTCTTGAGAGGGTACTAGACTGGACTTTATTTCGTTCACAGAATACCCCAGGCATCTTAGCACTGCTATCACATATTGCAAATGATGAAGAAGCTCGTCCCTTCCTTTGGCCAGAATCAGGCAATCGTCCAAATAAGGATAGATCTGTATTCCTTTTAGCCTGAAGAAAGCTATCACTGGAGCCAGAACCTTTGTGAACACTCTGGGCGCAGTAGATAAGCCAAAGGACAATGCAGAGAACTGATAATGAGAAGTCCCAGCTAAACGCAGATACTTCCTGCAACTTAGCCTGATAGGAACATGAAGGTAAGCTTCCTTGAGATCCAGAGTCACCATCCAGTGATCTTTTCCCAGCAGAGGTAAAAGCTGTTGTAACGTCAACATTTTGAACTTGGGAATGTCCAGATAAGTGTTGAGGATAGATAAATCCAAAATTGGTCTCCACGTGTTCCCCTTCTTTGGTACTAGGAACAGGCGAGAATAAAATCCTAGGCCTACTTCTGGCAGAGGGACCGGCTGTATGGCTATTTGCAGCAGCAGAGAAATTTGTTTGTGAGCCTCTATTCTTTGCTGAGGAGGAACGTCTGGCATGCCTTTGAAAGGAGGCAAGGTATGGAAATAAAACCTGTAACCTTGGTGTATAATATCCAATACCCATCTGTCCTGGGTAATTAAACTCCAATTTTCTTTGAAGAGTGCCAACCTTCCTCCCAAAGGTGCTGCCAGACAAGAAGGCTCTGGCAGCTGAAAAGGTAGGTCATTGGGCCTGTTTACGAAAGGACTGGCCCCTGCCCTCACCGAAGACTGTGCAGGTGAACTCCCTGTTCTAGGTCTGAAAGAGCCCTGAGCTCTACCCTACCACGTCTAGATCTTCCCTAGACTGTGAATCATAAGAAGGTGCGTCCACCCTTAGCAGGCCAATTCCTACTAAACTTCGGAGGCTGAACTTGCAAAAAATCTTTAACAGTCTGCATAGACTTAGCCTTGTCTTCCATTTTCTTTAAAACTGCCTCCACAGGTGAACCAAACAATACATCAGACTGTAAAGGAGCATCTAAAATCCTTGTCTTAACATGGTCAGATAAGCTCTGATCCCTCGGCCAGGCGTGCCTGCGAAGAACTGACCCAGTGGCAGCCACCCTAGACGAGGCCTGTACAGCATCAAATCCACATTGTAAAGAATGCTTACCCACCTGTTCAGAAACATGTACCAAATCTTGTAATTCTTTACACTCAATGCCTTCCGCCAGAGCATCTACCTTAGACTTCAATTGAGAAAGAAGATAGTTTTGATATTTCAACATGTGAAACTGGCAATTCAAAGCCCTCATAGCTAAGGTGGAAGAAGTATAGACTTTCTTTCCCCATCTATCCAAAGCTCTGGCCTCTTTATCTGGAGGAACCGGATTTTTACCACAGAGGCCTTGACACCCTTAGGTCCCTGACTAACTGTTTCTGGGTCCGCCCTAGGACTCTTATACAGATATTTATGAGCTTCAGGCACCCTGTAATACCTGTCCGGTTTAACAGGAGCAGGAGGCAAAGAATCAGGATTAAGTGAAGCCTCTGCAAACACATCTTCCACAACATCCAGAACAGGTGGAACAGCCAAAGGCCTATGCTGGGGTAAAAGCAAAAATTCCCTAAGCCTTTTCCTGGAATCAGAGAAGTCCTGACCTTCCCACTTAAAATGTTCCCTCATAGAATGAAGAGTCTCTGAAAAAGAAAAATCCTCTGGAGGAGAAGCAGAAGGAGTAGAATCATCCACATCAGAATCAGAATAAGGAGAATACTCCTGCAAGTCTTCAGCCGAAGACTCTGAAACATCCGAAACCTGCTCAAAACTCCCCAACTCTGGTTCCACCCTAGGCCTCTTATCAGGAGGGGGCAAAGAACCTCTAATCAAAGTAATTAAATCTTCTGCCATTTTGAGCATGTGCTTCTTGGGCACAGATCCTGAAGAACTAGGAGTGACACCAACAGAAGCTAAACCTGGCCTGCCTCTGGGAGAAGCCTTGGAAACAGAAGGAGAGGGCCTAACCACCCTAGGAAGGGAGGAGTACAGTAACCTGAGAAGCCCCTTCAGCCTGACCTGCCTCCTGAGAGGCCACATCCTGCAATATCAAAGTCTCCCCCTGGGACTCCAGAGAAGCCTCCGGTGGAACCACCGGTTCCACTGACGCCTCTAAAGAACCGGCGTCCGGTACGGACGACTCTTCTTGCCTGGGTTTAGCTGCTTTGTCTTTGCGCTTCTTCGAAGAAGCGGGCGGAGCATCCGACGGCATATTGTAATTGCACCGCTTCCCGAAGACCAACCTGGCACAATCTAACCTTCGCTTAATAGTGCGCTTATTAAACCTAGCACAAAAGCGACACCCAACAATGTCGCTCAGGCCCCAAACAAGGAATACACAAAGTATGATAATCTCTATGCGGTATCTGCTTCCCACAAGAAATACAGTTATTCACTTTTTCTGACATCCGGTAAACCACTGAGGCAAGAAAAACTAAAATATTCCCCAACGGGTACTTAGCCAACTTTGACTCGGTCTGAAACTCCGAAAAATTTCAGACGCGAATGGCACTTGCAACGCTGCTTCTGCATCGGACCATGCGGCAAAAAAGACTGAGGATATGACGTCGGTCATGCGCATTTGTACCCTGACGTCCTGATGTCAGTCTTAAGCGCCTTGACCGACGTCAGCCTAATACTTTGATATTCGGGCCGACCGAGGACAGCGGACTACCCAAGTGTAAGGACTGCAGCAATGTGAGATGAAGAACATCATTTACACTATAGGACTAAAGAGAAGGATAAACATTTACCCTATATGATTAAAGAGAAGGATAAACATTTATACTATATGACTAAAGAGAAGAATAAACATTTACACTATATGACTAAAGAGAAGAATAAACATTTACACTATATGACTAAAGAGAAGGATAAACATTTATACTATATGACTAAAGAGAAGGATAAACATTTACAATGTATGACTAAAGGGACAGATAAAAATGTACACTATATGACTAAAGAAAAGGATAAACATTTACACTATGACTTAAGAAAAGGATACACATTTAGACTATATGACTAAAGAGAAGGATAAACATTTACACTAAATAACTGAGGAAAAGGATAAAGATTTACACTATATGACTAAAAAAGGGTAAACATTTACACTATATAACTAAAGAGAAGGATACACATTTACACTATATGACTAAAGAGAAGGATAAACATTTACACTAAATAAATAAAGATAAACATTTAAACTATATGACTAAGAGAAGGATAAACATTTACCCTATATGACTAAAGAGAAGGATAAACATTTACACTATATGACTAAAGAGAAGTATAAATATCTAAACTATATAAGTGAGGAGAAGGATAAACATTTACACTATATGCCTAAAAAGAAGGATAAACATTTACATTATATAACTGAGGAGAAGGGTAAACATTTACACTATATGACTAAAGAGAAGGATAAACATTCACTCTATATGACTAAAGAGAAGTATAAAAATCTACACTATATAAGTGAGAAGGATAAACATTTACACTTTATGACTTAAGTGAAGAATAAACACTTACACTCTATGACTAAAGAGAAGGATAAACATTTACACTATATGACTAAAGAGAAGGATAAACATTTACACTATATGACAATAGAGAAGGAAAAAAAATTACACGATATGACTAAACAGAAGCATAAACATTTACACTATATGACTAAAGAAATGATAAACATTTACAATATATGACAAAAGAGAAGGATAAAAATGTACACTATATAACTGAGTAGAAGGATAAACATTTCCACTACATGACTAAAGAGAAAGATAAACATTTACACTATATGAATAAAAAGGATAAACATTAACACTATATAACTGAGGAAAAGGATAAACAATTACGCTATATAACTGAGGAGAAGGATAAACATTTACACTATATGACTAAAGGGAAGGATAAACATTTACACTATATAACTGATAAGAAGGATAGACATTTACACTATATGACAAAAGAGAAGAATAAACATTTACACTATATAACTGAGAAGGATAAACATTTACACTATATGACTAAAGAGAAGAATAAACATTTATACTATATGACTAAAGGGAAAGATAAACATTTACACTATATGACTAAAGAGAAAGATACATATTTACACTATATGACTAAAGAGAAGGATAAACATTTACACTATATAACTGAGGAGAAGGAAAAACATTTACACTATCTGACTAAAGAAAAGGATAAACATTTACACTATATAACTGAAGAGAAGGATAAACATTTACACTATATGCTAAAGAGAGGGATAAACATGTATGCTATATGACTAAAGAGAAAGAAAAACATTTACACTCTATGACTAAAGAGAAGGATAAACATTTACACTATATAGCTGACGAGGATAAACATTTAAACTATATGACTAAAGAGAAGGGTAAACATTTACACTAAATAACTAGGGAAAAGTTTAAAGATTTACAATATATTACTAAAGAGAAGGAGAAACATTTACACTAAATGACTACAGAGACGGATAAACATTTCCACTATATGACTAAAGAGAAGGATAAACATTTACACTATATGACTAAAATGAAGGATAAACATTTACATTACAAAACTGAGGTGAAGGATACACATTTACACTATATGACTAAAAAGAAGGATAAACATTTACACTACATGAATAAAGAGAAGTATAAACATTTACACTATATGACCAAAGAGAAGGACAAATATTTACACTATATAACTGAGGAGAAGGATAAACATTTACACTATATGACTAACGAGAGGATAAACGTTTATTCTATATGACTAAAGAGAAGAATAAACATTTACACTATATGACTAAAGAGATGAATAAACATTTACACTATATGACTAAACAGATGAATAAACATTTACACTATATGACTAAAGAGAAGGGCAAACATTTATATTACATGACTAAAGTGAAGGATAAACACTTACAGTATATGACTAAAGAGAAGGACAAACATTTACAATGCATGACTAAAGGGAAGGATAAAAATTTACACTATATGACTAAAGAGAAGGATAAACATTTACACTATATGGCAATAGAGAAGGAAAAAAATGTACACTATATGACTAAAGAGATGGATAAACATTTGCACTATATGACTTAAGAAAAGGATAAAAATTTACAATACATGACAAAAAAAAGGATAAAAATGTACACTATATGACTACAGGGAAGGATAAACCTTTACACTTTATAAATGAGAAGAAGGATAAACATTTCCACTATATGACAAAAGAGAAGGATAAACATTTACACTATATGACTAAAGGGAAAGATAAACATTTACACTATATGACTAAAGACAAAGTTAAACATTTACACTATATGACAAAAGAGAAGGATAAACATGTACACTATATGACTAAAGAGAATTTACGCTATATAACTCTAGAGAGGAATAAACATTTACACTATATGACTAAAGGGATGGATAAACGTTTACACTATATGACTTTAGAGAAGGATAAACATTTACACTATATGACTTAAGTATAGAAAAACATTTACACTATATAGCTAAAGAGAAGAATAAACATTTACTCTATATGACTAAAGAGAAGGATACACATTTACTCTATATGACTAAAAAGAAGGATACACATTTACACTTAATGACTAAAGAGAAGGATAAACATTTAAACTTGATGACTAAAGAGAAGGATAAACATTTACAATATATGTCTAAAGAGAAAGATAAACATTTACACTATATAACTGAAGAGAAGGATAAACATTTACACTATATGCTAAAGAGAGGGATAAACAATTATGCTATATGACTAAAGAGGAGGAAAAACATTTACACTATATGACTAAAGAGAAAGATAAACGTTTACACTATATAACTGAGGAGAACAATAAACATTTACGCTATATGACTAAAGGGAAGGATAAACATTTGCACTATATGACTAAATAGAAGGTTAAACATTTACACTATATGACTAAAGAGAAGGATAAACATTTACGCTATATAACTCAGGAGAGGAATAAACATTTACACTACACTACTAAAGGGAAAATAAACATTTACACTGCATAACTGAGGAGAGGGATAAACATTTACACTATATGACTAAAGGGAAGGATAAACATTTACACTATATGATTAAAGAGAAAGTTAAACATTTACACTATATGACAAAAGAGAAGGATAAACATTTACACTATATGACTAAAGAAAAGGATAAACATTTACTCTATATAACTCTGGAGGGAATAAACATTTACACTATATGGCTAAATGGAAGGATAAACATTTACACTATAGGACTTAAGTATAGAAAAACATTTACACTATATAACTAAAGAGAAGGCTAAACATGTACACTATATGACTTAAGAGAAGGATAAACATTTACACTATATGATACACATTTACTCTATATGACTAAAGGAGAAGGATACACATTTACACTTGATGACTAAAGAGAAGGATAAACATTTACACTATATGACTAAAGAGAAGGATAAACATTTACACTATATAACTGAAGAGAAGGATAAACATTTACACTATATGCTAAAGAGAAGGAAAAACATTTACACTATATGACTAAAGAAAAGGATAAACATTTATAATGTATGACTAAAGGGAAGGATAAACATTTACACTTTATGACTAAAGAGAAGGATAAACATTTACACTATTTGTCTAAAGAGAAGGACACACATTTACACCATATGACTAAAGAGAAGGATAAACATTTACACTAAATAACTGAGGAAAAGGTTAAAGATTTACAATATATGACTAAATAGAAGGAGAAACATTTACACTAAATGACTAAAGAGAAGGATAAACATTTACACTCTGTCTAAAGAGAAGGATAAACATTTATATTACATGACTAAAGCGAAGGATGAATATTCACACCGTATGACTAAAGAGAAGGATAAACAATTAACACTATATGATGAAAGAAAAGGATAAACATTTACTACATATGACTAAAGAGAAGGATAAACATTTACACTATATGACTAAATAGAAGGATAACCATTTACACTATATAACTGAGGAGAAGGATAAACATTTCTAATATATGACTAAAAAGAAGGATAAACATTTACACTACATAACTGAGGTGAAGGATAAACATTTACACTATATGACTAAAGAGAAGGATAAACATTTACACTATATGAATAAAGAGAAGGATAAACATTTACACTATTTGTCTAAAGAGAAGTATACACATTTACACTATATGACTAAAGAGAAGGATAAACATTTACACTAAATAACTGAGGAAAAGGTTAAAGATTTACAATATATGACTAAAGAGAAGGAGAAACATTTACACTCTATGTCTAAAGAGAAGGATAAACATTTATATTATATGACTAAAGCGAAGGATGAATATTCGCACTGTATGACTAAAGAGAAGGATAAAAAATTAACACTATATGACGAAAGAAAAGGATAAACATTTACAACATATGACTAAAGAGAAGGATAAACATTTACAACATATGACTAAAGAGAAGGATAAACATTTAAACTACACGACTAAATAGAAGGATAACCATTTACACTATATAACTGAGGAGAAGGATAAACATTTCTAATATATGACTAAAAAGATGGATAAACATTTACACTACATAACTGAGGTGAAGGATAAACATTTACACTATATGACTAAAGAGAAGGATAAACATTTACACTATATGAATAAAGAGAAGAAAAACATTTACACTATATGACTAAAGAGAAGGATAAACAGTTACACTATATGACTAAAGAGAAGGATACATATTTACACTATATAACTGAGGATAACGATAAACATTTACACTATAGGACTAACGAGAAGGATAAACACTTATACTATATGACTAAAGAGAAGAATAAACATTTACACTATATGACTAAATAGAAGAATAAACCTTTACACTATATGACTAAAGAGAAGGATAAACATTAATACTATATGACTAAAGGGAAGGATAAAAATGTACACTATATGACTAAAGAAAAGGATAAACATTTACATTATATGATTAAAGAGAAGGATACACATTTAGACTATATGACTAAAGAAAAACGAACCACTGAAGACTCCAAAATGCAAATGGCCAAAAACCAAGTCCACAGCTCGAACAGGGCAGTACACAACCAACGAACAAAACACAATTTCCAAGGTAAATTCCACGATCCAGCAGTTGTAAAAAAGCAATTTATTGAAACCAAGAACACACAACTCCAACAATGGTCAGGTTTAGCACTTTCATCTAACTGTAACCAGACTTCATCAGAACCATTAATTACTGGTTAATTAACCCTTATAAAGACATTTTGGCGCCAAAAAAAATTTTAATTTAAAAATAATAATAAAAATATATATTCAAATTTAAATATTAACTTTTTGTAATCATACCTTTTAAACAATTAGTTGAATTTATGCTATAAATACTTAAATTGAACTATGTATGTATAAATAAATAAATACATAAAAATATATAAAAATATAAATATATAGATACTAAATACATATTACAAATAAATATATATATATATGAGTGAATGTTGTCCTGCCAAAAAAATTTCTACCAAAAATCATACACGGTCTAATAACAGAAAAGGCTTAATACTAATACTATCATTAAGACCGAGAAAAGAGGTAGCATCACAAAAAATCTGCCATTCACTTTCCTTATATGCCAGGAATGTCTTCCAATTACCACCATAGGCTGAAATGTCCACTTGATCTACTATGGAAAATTTAAATATGTGATCTTCACCTTTTTCCAACACGTCTACTCAATGCATTTTTAGTATCTTTCTTCTTTACCCTATATAAATGTTCGTAAATATGTGTTTTTAGTCTCCTTTCTGTCTTGCCTATGTAATAGGCAGGACAGAGTACACAAGTAGCAAGATAAACAACTCTTTGGGTGTTACAATTCCCTTTTATACAATGACATACAGTATTCAGAAAATTGTGTAATTTGATAGTCTTACTCTCATTAATGTGTTTGCATTGGGTACAGGATCCACATTTGTTGGTTCCACTCTTATTTTGTGAAGGTTTAATTTTTGAACTACTTTCTATTATCTTTTTTAGGTTAAATGTAGTCTTACAAACACTAAAAGGTTGACTACCTAAAAATGAACTAATATTTTCCGAAGTGTTTATCAACTCCCAATGTCTGTTCAAGATTTCCTTTACTATGTTTGTATATGGGTTAAACATAATAATACAAACTGTCCTATTAATTCCTCTACTCATCTTATTGTTGTTCAAAAAATCTTTCCCTAATAAAGGTGTATATCTACTACCCCAACTACTTTTAACATATCCTGCCACTTTGTCTAACATCACTTTTGGATATCCTCTGGTCATAAACATTTGGTGAATCCCATCAATTTCGTTCTCCATGATATCCTTGGTGGAGGACATTCTTGCTGCACAAATACATTGCCCTTTAAACACATTCCTAAAGATGTGTTGTGGGTGGCAGCTACTATATTCAATGTAATCGTTTGAGAAAGTAGATTTCCTAAAGATTTTTGAAATAAAACCTTCAGAAGTATTACTAATGAAGGTGTCCAAACAGGAAATTCCAGTTTTCTCAAACTTGAACGTAAATTTAAGGAAGTCAGTACTATTGTTTAGGTAAGTGACAAATCTATGTATATCCTCAGTTATGACTAAAGAGAAGGATGAACATTTACACTAAATAACTGAGGAAAAGGATAAAGATTTACAATATAGGACTAAAGAGAAGGATAATCATTTATACTACATGACTAAAGAGAAGGATAAACATTTACCCTATATGACAAAAGAGAAGGAAAAAGATTTACACTATATGACTTAAGAGATGGATAAACATTTACACTATATGACTAAAGAAAATGATAAACATTTACAATATATGAAAAAAGAGAAGGATAAAAATTTACACTATATGTCTAAAGGGAAGGATAAACATTTACACAATATAACTGAGGAGATGGGCAAACATTTACACTATGTGACAAAAGAGAAGGATAAACATTTACAATGTATGACTAAAGAGAAGAATAAACATTTGCACTATATGACTAAAGAGAAGGATAAACATTTATACTATATGACTAAAGGGAAGGATAAACATTTACGCTATATGACTAAAGAGAAGGATAAACATTTACAATGTATGACTAAACGGATAGATAAAAATGTACACTATATGACTAAAGAAAAGGATAAACATTTACACTTTATGACTAAAGAAAAGGAAACACATTTAGACTATATGACTAAAGAGAAGGATAAACATTTACACTAAATAACTGAGGAAAAGGATAAAGATTTACAATATAGGACTAAAGAGAAGGAGAACCATTTACACTATATGACTAAAGAGATGGATAAACATTTACACTATATGACAAAAGAGAAGGAAAAAATTTACAATATATGACTAAAGAGATGGATAAACATTTACACTATATGACTAAAGAAAAGGATAAACATTTACAATATATGACAACAGAGAAGGATAAAAATTTACACTATATGACTAAAAGGAAGGATAAACATTTACACTATGTAACTGAGGAGAAGGATAAACATTTCCACTATATGACAAAAGAGAAGGATAAACATTTACACTATATGACTAAAGGGAAGGATAAACATTTACACTATATGACTAAAGAGAAAGTTAAACATTTACACTATATGACTAAAGAGAAGGATAAACATTTACGCTATATAACTCTGGAGAGAAGTAAACATGTACACTATGTGACTAAAGGGAAGGATAAACATTTACAATGTATAACTGAGGAGAGGGATAAATATTTACACTATATGACTAAAGAGAAGGACAACCATTTACATTATATGACTTTAGAAAGGATAAACATTTACTCTATATGACTTAAGTAAAGAATAAACATTTACACTATATGACTAAAGAGAAGGATAAACATTTACACTTGATGACTTAAGAGAAGGATAAACATTTACACTATATGACTAAAGAGAAGGATACACATTTAATCTATATGACTAAAGAGAAGGATACACATTTACACTTAATGACTAAAGAGAAGGATAAACATGACTAAAGAGAAGGATAAACATTTACACTATATGACTAAAGAGAAGAATAAACATTTACACTATATGACTAAAGAGAAGGATAAACGTTTGCACTATATGACTAAAGGGAAGGATAAACATTTACACTATATAACTAAAGAGAAGAATAAACATTTACACTATATGACTAAAGGGAAGGATAAACATTTACACTATATGACTAAAAAGAAGGATACAGATTTACACAATATGACTGAAGAGAAGGATAATCATTTACACTGTCTGAATAAAGAGATGGCGAAAGATTTACACTATATGACTAAAGGGAAGGATAAACATTTACACTATATAACTGAGGAGAAGGCTAAGCATATACACTATATGACTCAAATAGGATAAACATTTAAAGTACATGACTAAAGAAAAGGATAAAGATTTACACTATATGACTAAAGAGAAGGATAAACATTTACAATATTTGACTGAGGAGTTTTATTACTATTTTTATTTTAACAGTTTACATTCAACATCTTTTTTTCTATTCATACTTCACTTCTTAGCATTTTAAATTATTTGTAACCTTATGCCTTTAAATTTCAACTACTATGAATGTCAAATGACAGGTTAATTGTAGAAGTATGTAGGTTTGCAATTTATACTTTTTTTTTTTGTTACACACACACACACACACACACACACACACACACACACAAAATAATTGAAAAAATATGTCTACGGTCAACAGTACATTCTCTGAGGTATGACTACATCTAAAATAATATTTTTTACTGATCTGAAATTATATAGTCCAGCTCTGAGATCTAGCAATACCAAGGAAAGAGCATATTCTCCAGCACCCTGTGTTACACCTGTGTTGACAAAACAGCTGTTGAGTATGACGACAGTCGATGTAAATGATGTCTCAGTCAACCTTGCCTTTGTAGTCCAAATTGTATAGTACCTTTCAGATGTCTTAATTTTACTTGAAAAGGATCAGGGAAAGACCAGTTCAGTTAATTATCCTATTATAAACTAAACATATTTAAAATTAAAATTCCAAAGACATACAGGCTTTTTTATTTGGGTCTGCCACTACAGTCATCAAAATCCTGCATTTTCAGGCATAGACAATTCTGACTGCTATTCTAAACTGATGAATTAACACCTTCTAATTAAACTGGAGAAAACAAATTATTCTTAGTGTTGCATTGGAAGGCAGGTATAAGATGTAAATGTTAAATTTGGTCATGTTTTCTTCATGTTATATTTACTACAAGTGAAAGTTATTAAAAATGAATGGGCATTAAAGATACAAGAGACACTTGTTTATATCTTCCAACTCTTAATTCCTTATTTAAATCAATTCTAATCAATCATTTTTTTGTATAAATCTTTTCTAAAGGGAAAATTGTTGGATATACTAGTTAACAGCATTATTAAGGCATAGACAACTGGTTTATATGAGTTGAAACTTTTTACGAAGGTCATAAGAAAATTAAACATTTACCGTATAATATTTCATTATTTTATTTATTCATTTAACTGTTGATATCAACTGACTGGTGGCTCATTTATTGATGTGTACCAATTTGTGCATATTTTTCAGGCTGGTAAAACTGAAATGCATACCTATATACAGAAGCAGTAAGAACATTTATGTTTTACATTCCATGCGATATCCTAAAATAAAATAAAAAACTTGGCTTAAAAGGCCATATAACATCAACACAACTGTACTTTGGAAGTTTAACACAGATAACGGTAGAAAGCTTTGATACTCTTAATCAAAAGACATGCTAGAAAATCTACACAGGGCATAAAAGTCAAAGGAGATAAAAAGTCAGTATGATAGAGAGGTCAACGTTATTATAACCAACACTGCTGTGCCTGTAAGAGGAGACATTTTGAAGTCTTACAGAAATAGAAGGCACCACTGTGTTTCTCTCAGCTGATGCCTATTGCTTGCACACAATGGAAAATGAGCTCCAACTCTCTGTAGAAAGCTTTGAAGTCTGCTTATGTAGGAAAGGACATCAAAATCCAGTTGGAAAAAATAACATGAATTTCACAGCAAAGTCTGACTTGTCCAGTTATAACATAAATACCAGTAGGGAAGTTGTGTTAACAGAGAAACTGTGATATGCACTGTGCTAACAGGCTGCACGTTAAATATAGCTTGATTCATTTCACAAAAGGGTTGAAAGAGCTAGTAATCTTAGTTTATTTACAAGGCTATACATTATTTAAGATTACAGCACAAGGTATTACAAAGTCACAAATAATGTAGAAATATGAAATTAACTCAATAGCTTTATTTCTGAAACTTTTAGCATAGTCATAAGTGACACATAGGATCATTATTAGCATAGATTCACGCAGAAGGTTTTTTACACGAAGCCACTATGTTTTCTGACTCACTGGTGAGATATAAATTAGGGTCTGTAAATGCTACCTTTAAGTGCACTAGGAAATAATTTGGTCCAGTCTTACCAAGTAATTAATAAGTTATCTAGATGAAGAGCTGGTCATGTAGTGGTTGCCTAAGTTATAGACCACCGGATGAAGATTAAGGTCAGTGCCAACAGAATGCACACTGAAGAAAGATTACTTATTATTGAGTCATTATAGAGCTCAGTATAACCTTCATATCTGACACTGCAGATAGTCAAGAAGGCAACATATGTCTCTTTGTGAATGCCAGAGTTATGTAAAGCAACTAATAATCAGAGTGTGGCAAATGGCAAGAAAAGTGTACTGCCAAGAATATGAGTGCTGACAGTTATGCTAACTTAGGCTCACTGCAAATAAATATGAGAATATATACGGGAAGTGTATAGAGAGGTTCCTACTGTATGTTTGAGTATTGTAGGTTTGAATACAGGCAAACATACACCAAGTCAGAGGTTGCTGTGTTTCAGAGCATTCCCTCTTCTCTGGGGTGTGATAATCTCAAGGTTAGTCTATATATATATATATATATATATATATATATATATATATATATATATATATATATATAAAACTGTTTTAAAAATATCAGCAGTGGTGATGGAAGTACTAACAAACAGTGAGCAAAGGTCATACATTTTGAACGGTCAATCGACAAATGAAGTAATAAGACACTAGATTTTTTTTTTGGCAGGGTAGGGGTGTTGGGTTGTATGATTAGAATGGTTAACAATGAACAGTCATTTAAAATGAGTCTTTATAGACATTTTCAGTGACCCCATATTTAGTGTTTGCATAGCATGAAACACTCCATCTTTGCTATGTAAACACAATAATGAAAGTAGTTTTCAGCAAGAAGGCAAAAATGACTAAACTGTCAGACGTCCTATGAAAACAGAAGCATTATAGAACTTTAGTATGTGTTCATTCTGAAGAATAGAAGGGGTACATAACTACACAATGGGGCTTCCAAGTACAAGTGTGACTCCTGCATCAATGTGACTCCTGCATCAATGTAGATGTATACAGAGGTATGAGCCTCCTTGAAACTGATTACATGGATAGATCTGTAATCGTAAGGCTGCATACATATCTGCTGACCACAAAATCCAAACATAGTGAAAGTTTTAAAACATGAGGAGAATAAGTCCAAGATGACTTCCCTGTTCAGTCTAGCAGAAGCACATCAACATCAAGCAGGAATGGAAATCAAACCAGAAGTACATAAAAATGAGGCAGCAACTGAATGTGCCAAAAAACAAAAGAAAGAATATAAGATGAAGGATCAGATGAGAAGGAAAAAATGTGAAAAATGCACAAATATAGTTACAAGTATAGAAGATTCTTGCAACAACCTCATGTTGATCAGGATCGAATGCAGGAATGGTTAAAGAGAGATTAATTTAAGCCAAAAGACGAAAGGTTAATATTGGCAGCCAAAAATACTGGACTACGTACACATTGGTTTACAAAGGCATTGAACATGTGGAAGAAACAGACAAATGCAGGTTTGTAAAACAGAATTGGAAATAGTTGCACATCTTGTTGCTGGTTGTGGTGTACTAATAGCAGAAGGACCGTATACTGAAAGGCATAATAATGTGGCAAGACTGTTGCACTGGGGATTGTGCAAACATTATAACACTGAAGTAGCTGAAACACTGGAATCATGAGCCACAAAGTTCTATAGAAAATTATGGTTTATTTCACATGGGATCACCCATTACCAACAGTGCAGAAAATAGATGCAAGAAAGCCAGAAATAGCAGTCCATGAAAAGAAGACAAAAAGTAACATTGATCATTGAAATTGCTATACCCAGTGACTACAGTGTCTTACATATAGAATGACACAAAGTTATAAAATACCAGAGTTTGCAGGCAGAAACAAGGACAATGTATAAGAAGGATACCCAGACAGTTCCAATAGTAGTAGGAAAATCGGGTCTTATAAAAATAATTTACAGTCATATTTATATATGTTACTGATACATGTAGCTCCAAATGAATTACAGCAGGAGTCATTACTGGGCACATTGCAGGTGTTGTGAAGAGCACTTCTGGCTACCATCAAAGATTGAAACAATACTAATTTCAGGAACTTTAACCATACTTCGACTTAGGAATGGGGGCCATTCCAGTTGTGATATTAGAAACCCAAAAGACTTGGGGAAATTAAAAAGAAGAAATGTGAGCAAGAAGTGCTGTTCTCATAGATGAAAACACAGAATAGCTGCTTGTGGAAATAGCTGATTTAAATGCAATGGCAAACTTTAACAATGACTAAGACACACAAACAGTTACTAGTATAGAGTCAAAGGAGGAAGATGAGTGGCTGCCAAGGATCAACATTTCAAACATCAAAAAGAGAAATGGTTAATTTATTTGTCACTATAACGTGTGTCTCTTCATTACTCTAGCTAGGTATAAAACATTCAGTTAAATTATTTTATCATTTAAAAAGTCTCTTCAACCTAATATTGATCTGTCTTTTACATCAGTGCAGGAGATTCACCAAGAAGATGAAGGTCATGTCTGTAAAGCCTGTTTACAAAAATCTCAGTGAGAGCCTTTAATGAACTATAGAAGTAAATATAAATACTTGCCATCTTGGTATTGTTACAGGGACTAGCCATGCATCTTCAAAGTATAAAAACTCCTTAATAACAAACAAGACCAAAACTTGACTTACTAACAGAGGTACAACTAATCATCAGCAGAAATATGACTCTAAACCTAAAATCAAAATTAAAATTACTATGAAGCTGTTTGAACAGTATGATCTCATATTAGATGTTCCTACAACACTGAAGTCTATCCCTCCACGTGGAACATATTGTTAGAGCTAATGATGCTCAGTATCTGTACGCACATGTGAAACAAGGGTGAATTAAATTGCTTAATCTTTCTTCTGTCATTTTTACATATTTTGCCCTATGAAAAATTAAGTACTGTTACTGTTTACATTTTGTGCTTTTAATGTTAATTAATGTAATCAGTTTGCAGAGAACTATCTTGCCGGAGGTACTTTTGCTAAAAATAGGAAAGGTGACAGAGGTGAACAAGATGATATTCAGAATGCAATATTCTTCATGTTGCATCTACGAATTGCACACAACTACACCATTCTGTTATCCCATCCTCTAACAGATTATAGCCATCCAAGTATAAAAAGGAAAGAAAACTTATATTAACTGTGACACAAAAACAGTTTGTAAAAATTGTAAGCATGTTCAGTAAAACAATCTATCCAATCATACTTGCGTGTTGCAGCTGAGTCCTATAAACAGTATCACAATTCACAGACTTTACTAGACAAGGAGAGGGAATGAAAATAGATTGAGATGACACTGCTACCCATTACATTGCTCTAGACCCAAATTAAAACAGTGCTACATTTTAAAAACTTAGAAATAATGATACTTACACATGCAGGAACAGTTACTGTTTGTAGGGAGCTGCAGTATTCAATCTTTTGCACCTATAGCACCATTCTCGTACGTTGCTAGCTCATTTCTATGGCACAATTCCTGTGACAGCAGATTTCCTACCATGCTTAATGTCACTATGACTGCTGTCTTAAAAAGTCTGAAATCCACATAAAACGTGCAGTTAGAGATGCACAATCATGATTGATAATTTTTATGACTGTGCACCTTTTTCACATGGTCAGCATTTCAGAATGTCGAAGACCATATGGCTGAGACCACATGATCGACATTCGAAATGTCGACCATGGAATAAAAACAAAAAAAAAACACAACCAAAACTTACCTTCATGCTGCTAGCAAGGAGGCTATGCCCCTCTGCACCCCCCACACCCCCTAGAACTTAAATATACCAACTCTGAGATTGCACTACAGTACAGAAGATGGAAATCTTTCCATTCCACACTGTACGGAGATGCTGGTTCCGCATGGTCGACATTTCAAATGTCGATAATATGGTCTTGGCCATATGGTCTGTGAAGGGGACCCCTGTATGTATATATATGTGTACATATATATATATATATAGATATATATATATATGTGTGTATGTATGTATATATATATATATATATATATATATATATATATATATATATATATATATATATATTTATGTATACATGTATATATACATGTACGTATATATACATGTATGTAAATAGTTGATATTCCAGTATCCAAATAAGCACATGCTGAGTGCAGCAGCATGAACGGATAGCAGATCCATCATGCCTGCCCGTTTCTGCAGGTGATCAACTGACCTTTAATAAAAGGTTGTTTTGTTTTTGAGATAAAATCAACACAGACCACTTGCAACTTGAATTCCACAATCTGCATGTGCTTCTGGCTATTTCATTGGGAGTTACACAGATTGCTTGTATCACCAAATAACTGACCAATCAGATGTCATCTGAGTTGCTGTAAACTCAACCAGACTGAATTACTTTTTCCAGTCTAGTGCCAACTGCTGCCTGCAAAATGTTAGACCCCACATACAGTGAGTATTCCAGTCATTC
The DNA here is from genome assembly GCF_019279795.1 of Protopterus annectens. Lineage (NCBI taxonomy): Eukaryota > Metazoa > Chordata > Ceratodontiformes > Protopteridae > Protopterus > Protopterus annectens. Next base: position 253,122,096 of record NC_056749.1, read on the forward strand.
ATGCTAGACATTAATGATGGTGAAGTCTATGCGTGGTTCATTTATATAGTGCAATTTCTTTACACATTGAGTATTATTTTTTTTGTTTTTGTATTAGCAAACCAACATGATAAGGATCTCACACATTCAGAAATGGCCAGGGCATGGAAGGAAAGATGACTCAATATCCTGCTCACATATCTTGGGGAGAATAGGAGGCGTGTTGGGGTGTGTTGGAGAAGCATACTACTGCCTGTGTCCACTGTAGACCTTGTGAGGATGATATCACCAATGTCCATGAAGAGGTTCTGGTGGGTATCTGGTGGATATCAGTAATGTTGTGTATTACTGCAGAGGTGGAGTGGCTGCACACATGCAAGTAATGATCATAACCAGGTACATCCTGAGGAATTTCGAGTAAGAGTGTGATCAGGGTGCCTTGATCTCCATTCCATCTCCTTAATGACTTTATAAAAAAGTACCTGCCCTGTCAGTCCAGTATTGAGATTTTAATATGGACAAGAATTTCAGGAGTAAGATCCCATAGTCTGTGTTTCTGTACTCTCTAACTCTAAGTAGGTCAGACAAATGTTGCTCTTGTATGCTTAGAAAATTGTTAAAATAACAGATATTGCATTAATTGACTTTTCTGAAGAATATGAAGTCTGAAACTTACAAATCTGTCTTCATTAAATGACTGTACTAGAAAGTTGCCAGAAAGTAGGTTTTGCATAGAAGGTTCATACCAAAAATATGAGACAAAAAATATGTGTATATGAATTTATGTATACATATGTGTTTTTATATAATTGTATTTAAAACATTTTGTGTGTATGTGTGTGTGTGTGTGTGTGTGTGTGTGTGTGTGTGTGTGTGTGTGTGTGTGTGTGTGTGTGTGTGTGTGTGTGTGTGTAGCTATATTCACAGAAATATGTCTGCATGTTCATAGTTATATATACAGATGGTTACACTTCAGAATCTCGAGCTACTAAAACATCGAACTTCAGTGTCGAAACTGCACTTGCACGAAAATGCAGATTACCAAGTGTGGAAATGATGAATGTGGAAATGTCGAATCTGTTTATGGATGTAGCTGGAGATTCAGGTGAATGATGTTTTACTAGGGGTTTTGGGTAGGGATTTTAGTGTGTGTGATGTGTTTGGAGTTTTGAGGTGTGGGTTGGGGTAGGTAGGTAAGACTGTGAGTGTTTAAGTGTTGCAAGTGGTGGTATTTGTACGTATGTGATGTGTGTTTGTGCAAGGGGAGTGTAGAGTATGTAGTGGTGTTTTTATGTGTTTGTAATTTTAGTGCGATCTCGGAGTTAGTATATATGAGTAGGGGGGTGGGGGGTGCAGCCCCTCTCATGGGGGGTACAGGGCGGCCTGCCCCCTTGCTTATATGTAGGGTTAGCAGTTGTGTTTGTGTGCGCTCTGTTGGTTTATAGTGTAGGGAGGAAGGTGTATGTGTACTTGTTTAGGTGTGGAGTGTGTTTGTGGGTAGTCGCAAATTTGAATTTCGTGCTTTTGGGGTTTCGGGTTTTACAGTTTTCGGCTTTACTTTCTCAGGATAATGAATTTCAATATTTCAGTATTTTGGGATTGTAAAGTGAAACCATACAGATACATGTGTGTGTGGGGGGTGTGAAGGGGTACATATACATACACGTGTGGGGATGTGTGCTTGCATATGGAAAGGGCATGTCCACTTGTATTAGAATTAAAAGGCTGGCTAACCAAACTGGGGTTGTCAGTAAAGAACAAAGTGTGACATATTTTATGTAAAATTATGAATATATGCAATATTAATGTTTCTCTTAATAACTTGACCAAAGAGAGCTTCATAACGTACTTCTTGGGATCAAATGAAAGTTTACATAGTAATGGAAACCTGTTAGTAATAACTGTTGTCTAATTACCACCACTTTGCAATTGCAAACATTTGTATATAACAAAACAATTTGCGAATATATATATAAATAGCAGTTAACGTTGTTGCCTCACAGCAAGAGGTTCTCTCGTTCGATTCTCGGCTGGAGCGCCCTTGGTGTGGAATCTACATGTCCTCCCCATGGTCAAGTGACATTAAAGACATGCAGGTAGGTGCGAGTGTGAATGGGCCTGCCTTCGTTGAACGTTGGGCATCGGGCTGGCAACTCGGCACTGTAAAATCCACTGCCAATCATGAGCGGACCGGAGTTCCACTGTGGTGACCCCCTAACTGGGAAAAGCCGAAATCCTACATTGATGCAAATAATTAAGGGACTCTACATTTAATAGGGTTTTGAAACGTCATTCCACAAGTCAAGTCAGCACATGGTCAGGAATGCCTTCTTACCTAAATGAAGTTTAAAAGTTAGTAAGAATGTGTGACTTTATTGTATAACAAAATGTGGATATGTGTACTGCATTACTATTTCTATCAATTATTTGAGTAAAGCAGAGTTGAAAATTGTCAGTGAGTGCTGGTGTCTAACTGTTAGTACTTTGAAGATATTTCTACTCGTTTAGCAATAAATGATAATTACAGATATTTCCATATTGGATGTAAATATTTTAGGAATTGTCCACATACTAGTCAGCTAGAATAGCATTTCATAGGACAGCTCAGCACACTGGACAGGAATTTACACTGATCCAAATGAGAGGTCACTAAATGAGAACAGAGAGAGTGTGTGTGTGTGTGTGTGTGTGTGTGTGTGTGTGTGTGTGTGTGTGTGTGTGTGTGTGTGTGTGTGTGTGTGGCAGAATTTATAAATAAAATGCTATATGTAACTAAAATAATACAGAACCATGTTGCAAAGATATACCTGGTAGGTCACCTTTTTATGTTTATGTACCACATCCTCATCTTGTTCAAAAATGATGCATTTGAGTACATTACACACAGCATACCATGTCATCATATTTATTATTTTTTAATATTACTATAATTATTTATTTATTTATTATTTATTTTTATTTTATTTTACATTTGTTGACCAGGATATTCTGACTGGATACATGTCCATTTTCAGCAGAGGCCCGGGGAGAAAAGCTCCAAACTTACAAACAGATAAAGACAAGCAAGTTACAGTATATGCACAAGCATATTGTATTAACATACAAGTTACAGTCTCACATTTCAAGCCTATGAAGAATACAATTTATATTCAGAAATATATAAAAATATGTTAGAGTTTCTCTTATCAAACCTATAGGTGCAGTTAGGAGTATCTGCAGAGATGTTACAGTATCTCTTTTCAAACCTTTTAGTGTAAGAGGTAAATCGCTGTGAATAAAAAATTGCAGGGATATGGAAGTAGATTAGGCTTTAATCAGCGTTAGAGCAAGGACATAACCAGTTAGTTTTAAAATACTGGGTTAGAGTTTTTTTTAACTGATTTAGGGAGGGGTTCAGAGTAAGGTCATTTGGGAGCGAATTCCAGGTTTTAACTACTGAATTTGCAAACAAAGATTCTCCAGATAGGTTGTTAGCGTTAAGAGATTGAACGAAAAGTTTTGTAGTGAAACAAAGTGGCCTAGTGTTTTTGTATGGATGGATAATGTTTTTCAGGAAAGGTATTTTTTTTCTGGATGGTTAACCTTGAATGCTACAGTAAGTTGATTATATTGAATTAGCCTGGGGAGTTCTAGCCATCCTAAGAGGTTTAGGTTTTGACGATGCTGTGTCCTGTAGGGAGTTTCTGTGGCAAACTGGCAATTTGATTGTGGCAGCTAGAGAGTTTTCTCAGATCAGTTTTGTTCAAGTTAGTGAGTATTGGTGAGGCATAGAGTAGAGTTGAAACCAGGTGTGTACAGGCAATGGCAGTCCTAAATAGAGGGGTGAGAAAAGGTTTGTTTTTGTATAGAGAACCATGTTTTTTTATTAATGGTTTTAATAGTTTGGCTTACGTGCACATCATATTTGAGGTTGTTGTCTATTATAACACCCAGGAGTTTGGTATACATATCTGGTGATATTATGGTCCCATTGTTAGATGTTATAGTAAACTAAGGTTGAGAAGATTTGCGAGTAGGGGAGAAGAGCAATAACTTTGTTTTATTAGGGTTTAATATCAGCTGTTGATTAGAGATCCAGTTTTCCAATGTATTAAATATTTTCTGGGTTAAACTAACGAGATCTGTAGGGGTAGAGGCTGAGCAAATCAGGGTGGAGTCATCAGCATATTGTATACAGGCTGCATCTGGGATTACAGTGTGGAGGTCATTGTTAAAGAGGGAAAAAAGAAGGGGACCTAATATGGAGTCTTGAGGGACACCAAAGGTAGAAGGGTGGAGAGTTTGTCCTGCCAAAGAACAACCTGCTTTCTTCCACTAAGATAAGATTGAAACCATTATATGGCATGGTTGTTCAGGGATATTTTCTTTAGGGTAAGTAAGAGCAGCTGGTGGTTAACTATGTCAAGGGCCTTGGAAAGTTGAAGAAACAGGGCAGGAGATAGTTTGTTGTTGTTATGGTTGGAATTTATGACATTAGAAAAGGAGAGGAGGGCTGTGGTAGTACTCTGCTGTGGTCTAAATCCATGCTGGGAGTTGGCCAGAAGATAATGTTGAATAAGGTACCGTAAGAGTTGTTTATGGATACACTTTTCCATAATTTTAGCCAAAGGGGAAAGGATAGCTATCGGTCTATAGTTTGACAGCTCAATGGAGCTGCCTCCTTTGTGGAGTGGTATGACGTGATATTTTCCAGATAGAGGGGCTAGCGGCTTCAGTTATGGTTCTGTTTATCAAAACAGAGACAGAGAATGCTATAAAATCAGCAGCTTTTTGCAGGTAGCCTGTAGGGAGGAGGTCAGCTGAAAGGGTGGTTGGTTTGAGTTTTTTAATTAGGGTATTAATGAGTGAAGTTGGAACTTTTTGGTAGCTGAAGGAGAGAATGGCACTACGAGGACAAGTGGGTTTAAGTTTGCTAGCAAGGGGCTAGATGGCTTCTGAAAAGAAACTGTTGAAGGTGTTGTCAATGGACTCTGGCAATATTTTGGTTGGGGCTGATGGGTTTGGAGTTGTGGATTGCACTGGGTGGAGGAGTTTGTTAATTCCTGCCCAGAACTTCTGTGGCTTGTTGTGGTGTTTCTGCTGTAGATAGCAGAATTTTTTTTTGTCTAGTAATATGGATTTTTTTAGATCATTCCTATACTGTCGAAACTTGAGTTGATCTTGCGGGACTTTAGAGGAGCCCCAGGTGTTCCAGGCATTATTTATTTGGATGATATTTAGTTTGGTTTCTTTAGTGAGCCAGGGGACAGTTTTTGTTTTAATTCTACTACAGCATGCAGGTGCATGGTTGTCAAAGATGGCCAGGAATCTGTTATTAAAATGTTTTATTGCCTCATCTAGTGGTAGCTGTTTTGGAATTGACCAATTGCATAATTTAAGTTCTTCTAAGAATTTATTAAGGTTAAAGTTTTTGTTATTTCTTATTGTTTTATAGCTGGGTAGATGTGGACATTCAACTTTATGCCTCATAGTATACGCTAAGAAATGATCACTTAGATCTTCAGGGAGAGTACCTGATTTGTACATGTGGTGGGGGCTATTAATTATTATCCAGTCTAGGATACTTTCTTTATTGTTAGACTTGCTGATCCTAGTAGGGGAGGTTATAGTTTGTGTAAAACCATGTAGGTTTATGTGGGTGGTCGGGGTCTCTGCAGTGCAGTTATTCCAATCTTTATTAAGGTCCCCTAGAACAATGTTTTCTTGCGGGTAGGCATTGGATAGCCAGTAGAGGATGTCTTCTAGGGTCCCTAAGTTTCTACCTAGGGGAATATGGACGCATACTATGTTTATACATTTATATTTATACATTTCTTTTTAATAAATAATATAATATAATATATAAATAGCAAACAATTTCTAGGTTCAATTTTGCTTGATATATCACTTTTATTTACTCTTTTACGTACATTTTTCTAATGGGAGAAACACTTAACAGACCATCATCATTCCCTTGGGAGAGGAAGAAGGGATGCTAAACAAACAACATCACATGCATTCTCTAAACTCGGTATTTTTAAAACTTTGCAAACAATAAATGTCTGCAGCCAAGGAGCACTTCACACATATACCAGATTCATTCCTCTATTGTCACTAAGAAGGAAACATCAGAGGGGAAAATGATAAGTACATATACAAGCAAGGCAGATAACTACTGAATCAAAATATCCAAAATATTCTGGCAGGAAAGTTCCTACAAAAATTGATACATTTATATGAATAACTATTTCTAGGTAAAGGAGTTGATCAAAATGGAGCTGTGAAGTACAAGGATCTTCACGACAGGCACAAGACAAACTTTTTTATATCATGAATGTCAAAGTTTGAACACAGTTGAGTCCTTAAGGACAGGCAATAATATAGAATATCATGCAGCTCGATTTTAACATTCAAGAGCAAGTGAGTAGAAAAACAATGTAAAAGAATCTCACAAACCAAAAGAAGGAAAACATATAAGCCAGAAATTTCTTCTTTTTTTCATTTTAAGACATCCACATAGATAATAATCCAAGATAACGCAGCATATTATGCGACATTATGTGCAGGCAAAGAAAACCAACAATACGGAGGATTATGATTAGATACCAAATCATAATCAGTTTATTATGCATTTGAGACATGGATGCTAAGAAATTTACCTAAAGAGTGAAGATCGAGAAGTGAATCCTGGCATCCATGTTGAAAACACATAATAAAGGTTTATGATCGGAGTCCCAGTCTTAATTCTTTGTATTGCATGGAGCCTTATTTATTCCATGTACTACGAGCCACAAAAGAATCACTTTCAAAGCCATAAAACAATTAGCAAGTGTTGTCAGAATAATTGTACAGGTACAGACAGCAGGCAGAAATAAATCTGTTTTGAATTCTGCTGTTGTCATCTGCTGGCCAGTACTGGCAAATTTAACTGTCTAATGTAATACACAATCTTAACAACTGAAGCAAGGATGTTTATCAATTAAGACGGAGTCTTGTGCTATAGAAGCACTTAACAGATTTGTACTTTTGCGATGTTGGAGTGTCAACACCACATTCCATTCATTGATATAGACTTGTCAAAATAACTCAGGCAACAATACTAGATGTATGCTCAATTATTGGAAATTACTTCATATATCTATGAACAAAAAATAGGCAAAGGAAAATTAGAAGCTCAATGCAGAGGGATCTGGTTACTGTGTTGCAGAGAATACAACTGATGGTAAATTATTCTGGGTGATATTCAAAATGGATCTATTTTTAAATCAAAATCTCACATTCCCAAAGACCAGAATATCGAGACCAAAATGCTGAAACTTCAATTTCCTGAAACTTCAAAACATTGACTCCCAAAATATCAACTCCCAAAATATCAAAACACTAAATGCAAAACAACACTTCCTACCCTCCACCACAAACATACACCAGCAAATAAAAATAAACCACAGTCTACTTCTTTACATTTAAGCAGCGGGGCAAGACTCACTGCACCCCCATGTGGGGGGCTGCACCCCCCACACCTCCTGCTTATTAAATATATCAACTCCAACATCACACTACAGCGACAATGGTAAATATAACGTTCTGCCCCTCTGCCTTCAACTAACACCAGCAATTTTTAGTTAGAGTCTCCTTTCTAAATAATATACATAATGTACTATAAGCAAAACTTCCTTACCTTTCTGATACTTCCTGATGCATATACCGCTATGAAATTTCCTGCTTTTTGTAACAAAGTCAACCATCTTTTTTTTTTTTAATTTCAGTGTTATAAAGTTTCTCCATTATGGTCTCAATATTTTGGTCTTTGGGAATGTGACATTTCTTGATTTAAGAGTAGGTCCTCAGCAACTGCAGTTGTGAGTAACCTAAGGAAACCCCAGAACTGGCAAAAACACAGGTTACTGTGAGAGAGTATTAAACAAGCAAACAAAAGGCATTACTATAAAGAATGTTACTTCTACTGTGAGCACCTTCTGTATTGGCAAGGTTCTCGTGTAAATCAAGGAAACCTCAGAATGGAATCTAAATGTTATCATTGTGTATACAATTTACCATTCAATAATCTTTATAATGGACAGTGTTTCATGATGAAACAGTCAAAGTATGCAACCAATTGTAAATGGACTCTGCCTATCGATCTGCTTTTATGCTTTTCAGGAGTACTAATTGTATTTTGTTCTATGATCAGCATCACCAGAGTGGCTAGGTTGTACTGTAATACTAAATGCAAACCAAAAAACTAGGAATACAACTGCAAATGCAAAGCAAACTAGGAATACAACTGCAAAACTGCATCTTGATTTATATGAGATTCATCATAATCTACTAAAAGGTAACTTTGAAAAGTAGAAATGCTCCTTCGTGGAACATAACTGAATTAATATCATCTTCTGCTAGAGCAAACAATCTGCATGTATGGAAAACAATAGTTTCTATCACCAGCAGAACATTTTCTAGCCATAAATAACATTCTATACAACTACATTCCTAGCTGGACATTACAATCCAATAACAAAAATCTCCTGTCTGTCCACAAACCTATCAAATTTGCTGGGCATTGTATGTACTTCTAGCATGTTATTAAAGCCTGAAACTCCTTATCTGTAGCCAGTCAGGTAGTACCCTCCATTCCATCCTTTAAAATCATTCTGGAAGTCTTCCTAGCCAAAAGCTGGCTCGGTACTTGCTCAACACCAGGATAAACTATATCCCTAAATGTGGACAAATACCCCTTCATACCTTACATCTCCTTACTCTCCCTTCTTCACCCACTTCCTTACTTCTATCAATTTCTCTCACTGGCTTTCTCCCTAAATATACATAACCCTGCTTTTCTCTCAATTCATAGTAGTATTCCTGTTTGTATTATACTAACATACTTTTTCATTTTCTAAAACACGGCTAAAATTCATCTGACTATTAAATCATTGTCATACAACTTGTATATATACTTAATCAATGTTTTCATATTATGTCTAATGTGGTATAATTATTTGAACTGTATTTGTTTTTTGTATTATTTTAATGCCTGTATAAGTATTACTCTTAAAATGTTTTATAATACTTTGGAGCTTTTCTCCTCAGGTGACTGCTGAAACTGGGCTCCTACTCAGTTGGACTTTCCTGGAAACAGTTGTCAATAAATAAATAAATAAAATAAGACATGCCAATCTTTTTTCCAAGGCATATTGTGGTATGAAAGTGATTTTCAGATTTGGAAAATGATCGGATACTAAGGGCATATTTTATAACTCGCACTATGAATGTAGACAGTCAGGTAAGCACTGAAGAATATTTCAGTAAAGCTATCTGAGATTGCTACTTGGAATGTGTAACCTAAGGTCAGTAAGCATTAATTTGTGAAATCTCTATTAAAATGTCTTTGATTTGTCAAGCATTTTACATATATCAGTATAGCATAACAATTTTAAGATTAAAGAAGATATGAAATGTATTCAGAAGATGAGAGTTTAATTGCCACTTATTTCAGCTGCATTGCTGTGTGACTTCAAAAAGCTTTTTAAGCTAACAAGAGTTCCTCTATCATTCATTGAAAACTGGCACATACATCTAATGAGCCTTTCCAGGTAAACAAAAATAAGTAAAAAAGGTTTTCAATGTACTAATAGCTGTGGATTGGTTTACTATCAAAATGTCGACCGGCAACACATTGTTCTGGTCACAACATCGAAAAAAGTATGGATGTGAGAGTAATCAACTGCACACAATGTTGAATCTGCTGAATGAATTCAGCAGATTCGACATTGTTGTCAAACACAGCATATGACTGCCGTACAGGAGCGCACATAACGTGGAACTCCTATAGTTACAAAGTTATGGAACAAACTACCTATCTATATCAAACGAAGCTCCTCATTAGCACTCTTAAAGAAAAATCTTGATGATAGGATGGGAAATAGGAAATTCACCCCGGGGATCACCTCTGTGGCTCTGTTCGACAGGGGCACAGGAAAATAATTTTCTTGGGTGGCAAAAGCCAGGGTACCTTTTTGGCTAGGCTTGTATAGGCCCTGGGGCAGATAGCCTAGTACCTACCTATGAACCTATGAACAACATGGATTTGCAGGGAAGCAAGCCCCCCTGCATACCCCATATCCCCTACTAACTATATATTCCAACTCCGAAATCGTACTGCAGTGAGGAAAGGGACGAATATCTCACACCACACTATTGCAATCTCTATGCAGTTTTTTGAGTTCATATCAGCGAATGCACAGTATGCTAGGCAACACGGAAATTTGGACATCTGTAATTGTTTTTTCCATGTGCAGAACATCTACATTTGATATTATGATAGTAAACCCTGTGGATTATGGAGGTATTTTTTTTTTTTTTTTTTGTTATAAATTACCTCTACAAATGATCCAGCTAATGAAATTAGAGGGCAATTATTTTGCTTAGACAGACATCTAGTATTTAATAAAAAAGAAAGAAATGTTCAACTCGGATGTAAAAGGTACTTCACTGAGGACACTGTTAACAGAATGTATCTTATAAGTTAGCAAATATGAATCACAGGGCTGTAGCTCTTGGGAAGTACAGTAGAGCAGATAACACACTTGGCTGTTTCATCAATGCCTTTCTTAATTTACAGTAAGCAGATAATAGACATGTCTTATCAATGCCTTTCTAATTATTCTTCAGTGGGTAAGATCACATTCCATTACAGATAAAATATAACACTAAGGTGCCATTTGTTAATATAGACTACTTACTGATTTTTCTCACTGTGGAGATTGAAAGTTTAGTATAATAATGTTTCACAACTCTTTCTGTAGCATGGCAAAAAACATTTTCCTTTTTATTTCAAACATACATTAGAGGGAGGGTGACATCTACTGTCTAAAATGAGATATTAAGCAAAACTCAAACACAGGAAAATTAATTTGTGAACACACACACACACACACACACACACACACACACACACACACACACACACACACACACACACACACACACACACACACACAAAATAGTCTGAAATACCAGAGAACTTCTGGAAGCAGTTGATCTTTTATCCTTAATTATCTACTGTTTATATAGTTTGAAAATGCAACTTTGTGTTCTGTATACCTTTCCTTGAAAGTTTTAACTTGTATATAAAATAATATCCATCCTCATTTAAAAATAGATTTAAGAAAAAAGAATAGCTTACTGAATGAACACTAGGGAACAGATTCAGAAAACAATTATGCTTAGTACAGGGGTAGCTAAAGCTTCCTTCAAACCAACATGGTGAACAGTAGTTCAAAACCCAGTGTAGACCACTTATGACTCACTGGATTCATTTACTTTGTTTAATAAGGCAGAGCATTTATTCATTTGGACCAATTTCAGGATCAGCCTGGGCATAGGAGAAAACAACCCCCAGTAACTCTCACCTGCCTTTCATGTCTAGACACATCCCTAAATCTGGCTAAGATTTTTGCTCTGTTCTTTCAAAAGTGTCTGATTTTGTGAAGGAACATTGATGGTTACAATAGGAAAAAAGGTATTACAATTAAAAACAAAGTATTCTTCAGAAAATGTATGCATATCTTACTATTCCACCAGTTATCTAACTCAAATGTACCAATATTGAAAATATGTTCCTAATTTATGTCCTGTATCCTTAATAATTTTTTTGATTCCTACGGGACCAAGTTGAGAGCCATGCACCAAGTTCAGACAAGCATTTGTCTGCTGCTGAGCGATACTTGTGAATCAGTATTGCATGCCACAATTCTGATGCCATTGTCACCTTTGTGCACATACATTGCTACACACATAAAAGTTTACAGCTTGATGTCATTACAGGTTTCAGCAAAGGAGAATATAACTGCAACAAAATTTTCCATTTCTAATTCAGTGTTCATATAGGTTTCTTGGTGCCATACCTAGTCAATGCCCCACCTTGCCTCATTACTGAAATATCTGCAACAGCAACACGTTGAGGGACATATGTGTGGATAAAAGCCACACTAAATCAAGTGCTGTCCTTGTGTGGTTGGCCTGCCTCTTTGGTACAGAGGAATGGAACCTTTGACTCCAGCCCAGATGATCTGGGTTTGATTAGCAGTCCTGGAACTAGTTGAGACAGGTGCAGATGGACAGAAGTGAAAGGGTGTGTCCTGCTCATCTCAAAAGTACTAGTCAGCAGTGCAGAAATGCTTTTTAACTGGGTCATTTGCTCAAATAAGGTACTAAATGCAAACAGCCTGTGCTGACCCAGAAGCTATTTGTACTGAGCAAACCCAATTGTTTGAAATATTTTTAGCCATGTTGATCTGAGCTTAGATACAGCTATCCCTTGCATCTAAACATTAGCTTTTCTTTATCCATTCCCTAGTCTTCATTTAGAAAGTTCTTACCTTTTAAGATGTTGTTTGAAAATCCAGTTTCTTTTAAATGACAACTGACTCCGATAATTCCTATTGTGTTATATATTTGATAAACATTAGCTCTTTATTACATGATAAAAGTTTTACTGTACTGGAATAATGCAAGACAATTAATAAATACTAAGTATTGAGTGATAAAGTTATGTTGAAGAGGACATTCATTAGGCAAACAGATTTGTGCAAACAAAATTCTTCATCTAGCTGTACAATGCTCAATGTTCACACTCGATTATATTTGATATAATTATTCCATTAATCACAAAGTTAAAGGAGATTTATTATTAGTTGTATTGTTTGGTAACTTCTCATATGTATATAGCATGCAGCAATATTATGCCTGCTAGGCTGGTGCTGAACACTAGGGGGAGCATGGAAAAGAAACCTATACAACCGATGAGCCTAGGATGTTCTCTCCTGGGAGTAGCACAGAAGGAGCTACAGAGTTGATAGGCAGAAAGTAGGCACTAAAGTTAATGATAAATACCTGTTCAAGTCTATACATCAAGTTTGCTCCTCCTGCTGTTATCACTTGCCAAATTTCTGTCAGGAGTTCCACAGACTTAATTTATAAGTGAAAACACGCTGAGAATGTGGAATAGAGTCCTGTTCTCCTGAAGATGGAACTGCAACCTGTATGAGCTGGAGCTGCCCTACTTATACAGGAAAGCCCGGAGAGTTCTACAAGTTGCTATAGTCCTTTTATAATAAGGTGCATGCCTAGTGTAAGGATATACACACTTGAAGGACTGAAGCGCTGTTTCTTAATTTTGCCAACTCGATATCACTGCATTTTTGATTTTGCTCTGAAACAATTCCTGGAGAAAACACAGGCCAAGGACAACAACAAAGCATTCTTTAGCTACGACTGCAACCTCAAATACAATACACAATTGTGTGCAAAGCTCATTGTAAATGGAGCCACCTATACTGAGCCAGAAGATATAGCAAACCTCCTGGCTGATAAATTCAGCTGCAGCTTTACCCCTAACTCGCCCTCAACCTTCCCTCAGGAAATATCATCAAATAAAAAAAAAAAATGTATCTGCTTTTACTGTATTTGTGTTTTTTCCTACTTTATTTTGCTTTTGCGTCATCTTAAAAGTACTCAGTTGTATTTATTACTGCTTGGTGTAACTCATTCTAAGCCTTTTAGTTTAAGCACCTGGGCTTCAGACCAGTTTTACATTAAGAAGGTTTGTGGTCTGCACTGTAGTGGCAGAACAGGTAGCTTACATCCTTCTAAGTTGGGAACTGCTGATTGAGGGCTCAGTGCCTGTTATTCTAAAAGTGTATTAATTCTGGTTTAAGCACTTGGGCTTGAGGCCAGTTATTTTACATTAAGAGGGTTCGTGTTCTGCACTCTTGTGGGAGGAGAGGCTGGACTCTGTCCTTCTGAGCTGGGAATTTCTGGTTAAAGGCTTATAGTGCCTGCATATCTGAACTGCTTCTTACTGAAACTGGTACACCTTGTTTGCTGTAGCATAGACTAGATCCAGGCCTGCTGAATCTAGCTTTGTTTGTATGCTTGTTGTTTGTTTATTTCCCTGAAATGCTAATTCCACCTAAAACGCGGCCTTTTAGCACTTCTGTGGATCCCTAGTGATATCTGCATTGCTTACTGTACTTATTTCCTTGTTTCACTTGAAAGAAAGTTATTGTTTGTCGTTTTTGCATTTAAGTTACCTGTAACACATTGCATTTAAGTTACCTGGCACTTGCTCACTAAAGCAATTATATAAGTCAGCACTAAAAAATTAAAAGCACTACACCCTCACAAACTCCCCTTGAGTACCTTGTTCCCCAGTGGCCCTTTTTTTCAATTATAAAGGAATTCCCTATACTATTCTAGCATGTCCAAAGGTCAGTTGTCAATCTCCTCTCCGGTCCAGCTGGTGAATTTGGGAATCTTGAGGCAATGTTACAACTGCCTCATGTACACAGACAACCCTCTGCTCCTCCCAACAAATTCCAACACATGTGAGAGATGCAAACATATAGCCAAACGGAAGCTAAGCTCTCTCAACTCAGTACTGGCGTAACCAGTCAGGAGGAGAAGGAAACCACACTCACTACAATTCCAGTCTCACATAGACCTACCACGACAACAAACCAAACACATAAACACACAAAAACATACTAGGAGGCTCTAAATAAAAATCTGCCTAAGCAGCAGAGACCTCCAAAGCAGACACCCAAGCAACCTCTACCCCAAAAACAAAACACGTGCAACACATAGCTCACAAAGCCAGTGTGCCGAACAGTCACAGCCCTTAAGGCTAAACAACACACCTGATACACTTGTAATAGGTGACTATCGTCAGACACACTGACGTCCCGCTCACCAGGCTGAACAAGGAGAAGGTCACGGTGAGCTGCCTGTCAGGCACTAGGATCTGCCACATAACACAAGCACTCGGGTCACTCCAAGGCAAGTACAAATATGACTCAGTCATTGTCCATGCTGGTGTGAATGACCTGAGACGTACCTCCCTGGACTACATGAAAAGAGACATAGAGGAGCTCTCTAAGCATGTAGCCCAGGCCGGTATGACCCTGACCTTGAGTAGCATCTTACCCTCACCAAGAATGATGCCACAATATGAAGACAAGATGATCAATTTCAACAATTGGCTTAAGTGTTGGTGTCATTCAAAGGGGATCCAATGCCTGTCAGCCTGGGATGACATGCTCGACAAGCCACGATGCTTCGCTAGGGACAGCTTGCACCTGTCACCCCTGGGCTTTCGGATATTGGCAAAGGCTCTTGCTACCCCCATAGTGCCTTTTTTAGGCAAGGCTCAAAAGACAAACCCACCTCCATAGGTAACACAAGGGATAAGAAACTAAGAGTAATGCTACTCAACGCCAGAAGTCTAAACCTCAAGATGCACGCATTCGAAACTCTCCTTAGCATGGAGAACATCGATATCTGTGCAGTAACAGAAACCTGGTTCAAGGCTCCCGAGAGCAGCCCAGCACTACCAGGTTATACCTCATATCATGCTTTTCGGCCCCAAAACTTGGTCCGAACCACAAAAGGAGGGGGAGTATCAATATTCGTCAAAGATACCCACACCTCCAGGTTGGTGGCACAGCATGAAGCATCAGAGACTATCCATGTGCAACTAACTGTGGGTAAAACTGCCTTCCAGTTTATAGCCTGCTACAGACCACCATCCCAAACACAGGAACCCCACTCGGCCTTCCTGAGAATACTGGAAAATATGAAGGTCTCTCCAAACACCATTATATTGGGTGACTTCAACTACCCAAACATAGACTGGGAGCATTACTCTAGCTCCAACACCTAGCCCAAAGGTTCCTAGAATTTATAAACTCAAATGCTATGGAACAACTTGTTACCACTCCCACAAGAGGGGAAAACATACTGGACCTGATCATCACCAACATGGGGACACTATGCTCCAGACCAGAAGTGTATCCCTCACTGGTAAGATCAGACCATAAACTAATCTCACTGGATATTCACATCCCGACCCCACCCCCTGCCCAGAAAACCACAGTGAAAAACTTCTCTAAAGCAAATTTCACACGCCTCAAAACCGAGCGAAATCCTTCAAAGCCCCCGGGCCTGTGGAAAATACGGCCCAGACCGCAGAATCCTTTATAAACGCATTCTATGAACACCTTCAGGAATGCATGGATCATGCAATCCCAAATAAAACCAAGACCCAATCCTCCAAAGGCAGACGTCCTGTCTGGTGGACCCCAGCCATAAACAAACTATACAACAGAAGGAGGAAGCTACTACATGATAGAGCAAAATCCCAAAAAGGGAAGGCATCTCTGATCAGTATTAGCAAAAAACTACGGGCACTCATAAAATCGTCTAAGGCCAGCTTCGAGAGAAAAATTGCACAGGACACCAAGGATAATCACAAGGCTTTCTTTAGTTATGTTAGGAACCTGGGTGGGAATTCCCAGATATGCTCAGAATTAGTCCAAAATGACAAAAAATACACTGAGCCCATAGACATTGCTAACATCCTAGCTGACAGGTTCAGTGCAAACTTCTCCCCCCCTCCCCACCAAAAGGGCAAATATCTCTCCCAACAGAGTGCTGCCCCCCTGACATCTCAGATGCTCAGGTAAGAGCCGCCCTCTCCAAAGCAAAAAACATAGCATCAATGGGACCAGATGGTGTCCCGGGCTGTGTCCTACATGAACTCCAAGAAGAGCTAAACCCAAACATAAAACTACTGTTCAATCTTAGCCTTACTACAGGATATGTACCCAAAGAGTGGCGTACAGCAACAGTAGTCCCTCTCCACAAAGGTGGTGCCTCAACGGATCCTGGAAACTATCGCCTCATAAGCCTAACTAGCTTGGTCTGCAAAGCTATGGAAAGGATCATCATGGACCTCATAAATAAAGATATTGGGGACCTACAGACACTGGATCCTACCCAGTTTGGCCTTGTTAAGGGCAGATCCTGCCTCTTAAACCTGGTCGATTTCTTTGAAACAGTCACCAAGCCCATTGACGAGGGGAAGGTGGTCCACACAGCCTACCTGGACCTCACAAAAGCCTTCGATACAATACCCCACTCGGGCATTATAGATAAGCTCACCAGCTTAAATATAAACCCCTATGTCACTAGATGGGTTGCAAACTGGCTCAAGGACAGAACCCACATGGTTAGAATTGCTGGAGCCATGTCAGACTCCAAACCAGTTACAAGTGGCATCCCACAAGGCTCAGTCCTGGGACCTCTCTTGTTCGGTATATATTTTTTGGCGGTACAGGCCAACACGGAAGCACTGTGGCTGACCAAGTTCGCAGATGACTGCAAACTGGGCGCCATAATCAACTCTCCAGCCGACACAAGCATCCTCCAAAAGGGCCTCATAGTAACAGACAACTGGTGCCAGAGCCATGGCCTCAAGCTAAACGCCAAAAAGTGTATAGTCATCCCCTTTGGCAAAAACAAAGTGCCCACAAATTACCACATAGGTGGTAATCCATTAAGTACAGAAGAAGTCATTAGGGACCTGGGGACCCAAGTTGATAGCAATCTCTCATTTGACAACCACGTGGCCAAAGTGGTTAGAAAAACATTTTATATAGCCCACCTAATCATGAAGGGATTCACATCTAGATCAGGGAGGTCATCGTGCCTCTTTACTCATCCCTCATCAGGCCCATAATTGAGTACAATGCCCCTTTTGGGATGTACCTTACCAGACACCTGCAGCAACTGGAAAGACCCCAAAAGTACCTCACCAAGAGGATCAAAGGGCTCAAACAGATGCCATATGCTGCCCGGTTAAAGAAACTCCAGCTCTACTCAGTGGCATACCGCCTGCTCAGAGGCGATCTGTGCCTGGCGTATAAAGCCATGTCCAACCCGGAATTAATGGACATGCTGCACCTCAGAAAATCCAAATCCCATCGAGCTACGCGCTCGAGAGACTTGACCCTCAGCACTGAAATAAATAGGACATGCTGGAGGGACAGATTCATAACCCAGAGGCTCCCTTCACTCTGGAATAAAATCCCAGTCCAGGTTAGGCAGAGTCCCACATTGACTATCTTCAAGAGGAATCTTGATGAGTGGATAGGAGATCATAGGTTTACCCTGGCTATCACTTCTGTGTCACTGTTAGACAGAGGCACAGTATACTAACCTCAAAAAAAAGCATAGAAAAATTAATTTAAAATGGGTGGCGAAAGCCAAATGCACTCTGGCTAGGCTTATAAATTCCCTAGGGCAGATAGCCTAGTATGAACCTATGAACCTACACAACTTCCCCTGATATCACTAGAGAACAGGTCCTTAATGCTCTCTCTAAGATGAAGAACACTGCAATAATGGGTCCAGACAATTCTAAATAGCATGAAACATGATCTGTCAGGGCCTCTGGAATTATTGTTTAACTGTAGCCTCCAAATAGTTATGAATGGAGAAAGGCAACAGTCATCCCTCTGCACAAAGGTGGGCCATCTACAGACCTGGAAACTGCAGACCCATAAGTCTCACCAGTCTTATATGTAA
Source organism: Protopterus annectens (assembly GCF_019279795.1). Taxonomy (NCBI): domain Eukaryota; kingdom Metazoa; phylum Chordata; order Ceratodontiformes; family Protopteridae; genus Protopterus; species Protopterus annectens. The sequence goes on from NC_056749.1 coordinate 253,140,477, forward strand.
AGCCATGGAAAGGCTTATCATGGAGATGATCAATAGATATATAGTAAACCTCCAGACACTGGACCCAACCCATTTTGGTTTCATCAAAGGCAGATCATGCCTACTCAATCTGGTGGACTTCATTGAGAAGGCCACCAAAGCAATGGATGAGGGCAAAATCATTCACATTGCCTACCTTGACCTGGCCAAGGCATTTGACACAATACCCCACTCAGGCATTGTTGACAAACTCAAGAGGTTAGGTACAAACTCATATGTCACCCAGTGGATAGCCAGCTGGCTGACAGACAGGACCCAGGAAGTAAGCAACAGGGAGTCCACCTCTACAAAGAGGCCAGTCAGAAGTGGAATCCCTTTGGACCACTCCTTTTTGGCATTTACCTTTCAGAAGTCAAGGCCAATGCCAGTGGTCTCTGGCTGACTAAATTTGCAGATGATTGTAAATTAGGATCTGTCATTGAATCTCACACTGTCACAAATGTTCTCCAGGAGGGGCCGACACAGACAAAAAAAACTGGTGTCAGAGCCATGAACTAAAACTAAATGCCAGGAAATGCATAATAGTATCCCTTGGGAAGTCATCCATCCCTAGTAACTATCATGTTGACAACACTTCCCTTAGAGTTGACCCAGTAGTCAGTGACTTAGGGACAAAGATAGATAGTAATCTAGCCTTTGACCATCACATGTCTACAATGGTGAGGAAATCATTCCATGTTGTGTAACTTATAAACAAAGAAATGCAACTAAGTCCAAGGAAGTCACTGTTCCACTGTATTCGGCATTCATCAAACCTATCATTGAATGCTCCTTTTGGTATGTACCTAACCAGGCATATCCAACAATTGGAATGTCTACAGATGTTCCTCAGTAAAAGAATACAGGGTGTAAGTAAAATGTCCTATGCAGACCCCCTCTAGACCCTATCCGTGTATTCTGTCTCCTATAGGCTTTTGAAGGGAGATCTATGCCTGGCATACAGGGCTTTGTCAGACCCCACTCTGATGGCTCTCCTGCATATCCACAAAACAAACAGCACAAGAATTACCCGTTCTAAAGACTTAAACTTTGTTTATGATATAAATAGGACCTGGTGGCGAGATAGGTATATATCCCAGAGACTACCCCGTTTATGGAACAGGATCTCCATCCATGTGAAGCAGTGTTCATCCCTAATCCAATTTAAGTGCAACTTGGACAATTGGATGAGAAACTGGAAATTCATCCCTGGTTTGGCACATATGTCTTTAATGGGCACAGGTAACCTGTAAATGGTTAATCTCCCAGGCCCATGCTTACACTTATCAAGGGTATCAGAATTTGTCAGAGATTTGGGATGCAAGGCTAGACTTAAAAAGGCCCTTGTGGTCGTTAGCCTAGTAAACACCTATGAACCTAGCTAACTATGAACACAGTAATTACTAATACTTGCTTTGGGGTGAAGCCACTCATTTTCTTTTTATGTTAAACTTTTTCTGTTTTTTATCAGTAGAGCTGTATTTACTACTGAAATCTATGGTCACTGTGTATTGTGTGTGAAAATAGCAAGACATACAGATATGAATTCTGTGGATTCAAGTTTAAGGTGTTCTTTGACTGCTGATAGTTTAAATTAAGGAACTGTGCAGTTATATGAGAAAGTTTAGTTTCATAATGTCCTTGAGTAACTAAAGTAATATCAATATGGTGTTATGAATTCCTAGTGCGTTTCATCATAAAAAGGGAAACATTTTTCATAATTCATCCTTATATTACATACATATAATATTACTTACATACTGTAAGAGGAAAAAACATGAAAAAGCAAATAGAATATACAAGAAACATATGCAGCACATCAAAAACAACAGGTACTTCAAATAAGACTGCAATGTAAAAAAAAAAAAGTAATAACCCAACTCTTTGTGCCACAACCAGTGTTTTAATTTGCTCTATATAGTAGCCCAACCCCACAGCTTAATGTAAGCAGTCCCTAACACATTGTTAACCAAAGATTCAATTATGCACTATCATTTTTTATATAGTCTCTTTTTATCCTTATTTTGTATGTCATAGCCTCTATATGTTAACATACAAAAAGATATAGGAAAAAGATGTGAAATATGATATTGCTTTGACACCTTTATTTCTGAATTGTCTTGCAGGATATCCAGGCATGTTTCATAGTATTTTCTACTTTACAAACATTACAAAGTCTCTGGATTGCTCTCTCCCAAACTTTATAATTCATTTATCCTTTAACAGGTGAAGGCAAGAGTTGTATTTTTGACAAACAATTTAAAGCAAGGATAACAAGTGAGGCTTACTATGAAAGTAACAAGAATGAATCAATGATGTAAACTATGTTGGGCTATAGGAGAATTGATGAATACAGTGTTATTATTTGTGAAATGGTTAAGGGTGAATGCTTTGTATATAACAGACTTTCATGGTACAGGTATCAACGAAAGGTAGCAAATAACTATTTTGCACCAACACTGTTTTGCTCAGAGTAATTTATTTTATCAAGGGTCTGTGAGTACATATGCATGAAAGTGCTATTTTTATGCAGTAAAAATGAAATGGCCCTTTTGGGTTTCTCCAAATGTCCTGCCTGAGGCAGAATACTCCAGGGCTGCTGTCAGTCCTTTCTTTAACCTTGCAATGTACAGGTAGCACCATGCAATATGATCTGTGAGCTGTACACATAATGCTTTTTCTGATAACCTTCAGGAAATGCTCAGCATTCAGTTACAGATGTTACCCGGTTGTGAACTGTTCTGCTGGCAGTCTGCCAAATATTTTAATCGGTTGACTAATGACATGTTGTTGTGCAGCTTATAAACAGCCATAAAAGTGAGTGCCATGCAACAATAAAGTGAATTACTTTGTTCCCTCAAAACAAATTTCTCTGTGTCATTGTAAGGAATTTTTTTTTGATGCATGCATACCATATTTTGATTTTGTGCTACATCATTAATGAGCCATCTAAATGTCTGCAATCATCCAGATCAAGCTCTCAGCAGGGCAACGTGCGCAAAGGTGCCCAGTGTTTATCTGCACAACAGCAGCACAAAACAAAATAAGCTCCTGCACTGTGGTTTGACAACCACACTACTGAAAACAAAGAATGCAGCATTAGGGAAATACATGAAAAGTCTACAAGGGATAGCGGGTGAACATTGTAAGTGTTTGATATTTCGTTTGTGGTAAATAAGTCTGTACATCAAACCCCAGTTCCTTGTTAAAGCACTGAGTTTAAGATGCTGCTTCTTTGAGAAATGATCCTCAAATACAAAGGAATCAATGTTTTAGACCAATACTATGTGCAATTCCCTAAGGATTAGGACCACTAAAGCAGTGAGTATAGAGGGCTGCCCCTTAGTGATTCAACCCATTTGGAAAGTATATCTACTGATTTTGTGAATCTTTTTCCTCTTAAGCTAAACTGATTTGTCTGTAGTGGATAATTTTAGACTGATTTTCTAACAAGTAAAGCCGAAGAAAACGGAATGGCTGGAATATGTTGTAACGGATGTTATTTAGCCTTTCTTCAAAATGGTGAATTAAAAAGGTTACAATTTTGGTAAGTACAGCAGATTCTGAGCTAAATAAATTATTACAAAACCATGATGGTGATTCTATTAAGAAACTGTTGAAGTTCTGTAGATTTTGGTACACAACAGGAGATTTTGTGCTAAAGAAGTTATGGAATTTTGAAATGTTTATTTATTTTTTTTATTTTATTTTACATTTGTTTAAAAGGGTAGTACACTCTTCACAACTGACTACTTGCAGGTATTGGTTAGGTGAAATAATTCAGAAAGAAAAAAGTATAACAGAGAGGAAGTAAGTTGTACAAATCAAAAACAGAACAGAAAGTGACAAAGTACAACAAAAACTGTACCGTACCAATTAGTAGATGTAGCAAGAATTATGAGAGAAATGTACACTTTACATGATCAGTGTAAACTGACATCATGCCAGAAGTGTAAGTTTATTTAAGATGAAAGATGCTTGGTTTTGAAATGCTTTCCTTTCTGTCTCCATGTGGATTGTTTAGCCACATTTTGGAGTGTGGTAAAAGCAGCATGATAGTCAGAGATTGGACTGTTTTTCCATGAGTGTCAAGCTTTATTCCTTAGCTTGAGGAGAGATTTACACTCTTTGGTGAGACATGGGGTTTGTTCTTGTTAAAAAGACATTTTACCATGAGGAAGAATTTGTCCTGGACTTGGTAGAGTGTATTAGTTAGGGCTATTGTTGCTATGCTAGGATCTTAGATGTTCACTATGGTAGGCCAGTTAAAGTTTGTCAGATGAGTTTTCAGTTCAGTGATATTTTGTGTGGAATGAAGTCTGAATAAGATACATTTTGGAAGAGATTTTAGGGACAGATTGCTGATCTGAAAGATGATTAGTGAGTGATCACTGAAGGTAGGGAGAAGACTGGAAATGTTTGAGATAGTTGATGGTTCATTAGTGATTAAGAGACAAGTGGTTGTTGGCATACAGATTTGAGTGGGTGGGTTGTGTCATTGGCTGTTAGAGGCCCGTGTTAACTAGAAATTTGGAAAATGCCACTTGAGAGACGAACTGAGAAGATAATGCTGAAATCCCCCAGGATTATCAGATGTTTGTTTTTGCTGTGGAGTTCTTTATTTCCGAAGTTACTAGGAGGGACTATTTCAGAGATTATGGATTTGAATTTCAAAAAAGATAAAGGAGGAGGAATAGTAAGGACTTGTTTTTCTTTGTGTTGAATTTTAGGAGGACCCATTTGCATTCTGAGTTTGTTGTACAGTTGGTTTTGGCTAAGATGGTCAATTTAAGACAGCTTTTGTAACATAACAAACAGCTTCCTCTTTCCCTATAAACAGGTCTTGCAACATTGTACTCATATTTGTATGAGGGGAGGAGGTTTTGAAAGTTGACGCTGCCTGACTTGATCCAAGATTTGGTGACAGCTGTAACATCTGGGCTGTGGGTGGAAAGGGATGCATTTACTTGTACAAGCTTGTTGGCAATGCTTTATGCATTTATTAGGGCACAGAAAATATGGGAGTATGTACAGTCTGTGCATGGAGGGGAGGGGTTGTAACGTCAGAGGTTAATTTCAATGTTGAGACTTACACAAAAAAAGGCCAAATCTCAAGTAGAAAAATCATCCCTGATCAGCATTAGTAAGAAATTGAGGGCCCTCATCAAGTCAACTAAAGCTAATTTTGAAAAGAAAGTTGCCAAGGATGCCAAGGATAACCATAAGGCCTTCTATGGCTACGTCAAAAACCTAAATGGCAACGCTCAGGTCTGTTCTGAGCTAGTACAAAATGGAACAAAATACACTGACCCTTCTGACATTGCCAACATCTTGGCTGACAGGTTCAGTGCAAATTCCCCACCACCACCACCTACAGGGCCTATTACCATTCTAGGGGATTGTGCAAGTCCAATTATTACTGATATGTTGGTTAACAAGGCTCTATCTAAAGCTAGAAACACTGCCTCCATGGGACCAGATGGTGTCCCAGGCTGTGTCATATGCGATCTCCAAAAGGAATTAACCTCGCATCTTAATACCCTGTTCAGTCTCAGCCTCTCCACAGGATATGTGCCCAAAGAATGGCGCACGACAATGGTGGTCCCAATACACAAGGGTGGGGCCACAACTGACCCTGGGAACTACCGAACAATAAGCCTGACCAGTCTGATCTGTAAGGCTATGGAGCGAATCATTATGGAACTCATAAATGAAGAGATTGGGAACCACCAGTCGCTGGACCCCACACAGTTCGGCTTCGTCAAGGGCAGATCATGCCTCCTGAACCTGGTGGATTTCTTTGAGACAGTTACTCAGGCTATAGATAAGGGAAAGGAGGTACACACGGCTTACCTTGACCTTGCTAAAGCATTTGACACCATTCCCCATTCAGGTATTATTGATAAGCTTACCAGCCTGGGCATAAACTCTTACGTCACAAGATGGATCTCAAACTGGCTCTCAGACAGATCCCATAAAGTAAGAGTAGCGGGATCTATGTCTGAATCCAGACCAGTAACGAGTGGTGTGCCTCAGGGCTCTGTCCTGGGACCCCTCCTGTTTGGCATATACTTCTCGGAAGTACAGGCAAGCACGGAAGGGCTTTGGCTGACTAAGTTTGTGGACAACTGCAAACTGGGTGCTATAATAGAGTCTCCGGCTGACATGGAGATCCTCCAGAAGGGCCTAAATGAGACTGATGCATGGTGTCAAAGCCATGGTCTCAAGCTAAATGCAAAAAAATGCGTAGTAATCCCCTTTGGAAAAAACAGAGTACCTGCAAACTACACCATAGGAGGTAATCCCCTGAAATCTGAAGAAGAAATAAGGGATCTAGGGACCCAAGTAGATAGTCAGCTTTCCTTTGATAACCATGTTGCCAAAGTGGTTAGAAAATCCTTCTATGTGACCCATCTGATCATGAAAGGGTTTGCATCAAGACCTAAGGATGTAATGGTGCCCCTCTACTCTTCCCTCATCAGACCCATTATTGAGTACACTGCACCAATTGGAATGTACCTGGCTAGACATCTCCAGCAGCTGGAGAGACCACAAAGGTACCTAACCAAGAGGATTACTGGCCTCAAACAGTTGCCCTATGCAGCACGATTGAAAAAGCTAAGACTGTTCTCTGTTGCATACTGCTTTCTCAGAGGCGATCTCTGTCTAACGTACAGAGCCATGTCCAACCCAGAATTGTTGAACGTGCTCCATCTTAGCAAAACCAAATCTACTAGAGCTACACGCTCTAGGAATATAAACCTCAACACAACAATGAATAGAACATGCTGGAGGGATAGATTCCCTTCACAGAGACTTCCCTTACTATGGAACAGGTTCCCGATCTACATAAGACAGAGCCCCTCACTATCACTCTTCAAGAGGAACTTTGATGAGTGGATGGGTAACAAAGTTCACACCGGGGATCACATCAACAGCACTACTAGATAGGGGCCAAGGGTACTAGCTGCTAGTACAAGGGTCTAGGGAACTACTAAAGGGGCGGTGAATACCGCACAATGAGGGTGGGCTAATATATGCCTTCGGGCAGATAGCCCAGTACCAACCTATGAACCTATAAGGAGTATTAAAATGGTTTGGTTGAATTTGTAGAGATATTTAGTTAGGGATTTTGATGCGCAAGTTATGAATGTTTGTTTTATGGTGTGTATGAGGATGGAAAATTGTTCAGTGTACAACATATTTATTGGGGAGATAGTTGTGGAGGCTGAAGTAGAAAGTGGTGGGACTTTGTTATTGGCATAGAAGAGTGTGGAACAGAAGGTTAGACTGGCAGCATTCATGATAAAAGAGGGTGGATTTTGTATGAAGGATAGGACACAGACCTTCTGGGGAAAGATAGAACAAGTAAGAGGAATGCAGTGAGGAAAGCCTGGGGCATAATGGATAGTATATGTACTGATATGGCTGAATGGTGGTTTGAACCGGACCGTTTTGAATGATTAATTAGAATTTGGCTAACATGGAGTGGTGTCTCACTGCAATCTGTATGTATTCATGACATGCATTATTTATCTTGTGCTTCTATTCAGACAATGGCTGAAATCAGTTCTGCAGGATCCAACTCCAGTCAACATATTCAAATAAATTAATAAATGAATATCAGACCTGAGCTGAGGCAGGAGATGGAAATCTCAGAAGAACAAAACATGCAAGTATTAAACTGACTGAAGTGTGATAAACATAGAAATTTACAAACAGATAAAGAGTTAAAAAGAGATATTATAGACCTGTGTCTCCAAGGACGTCACAGTGTTTCTGGCTGTTTCTGCAAAAGGTCATGTTAATCAGTGCTCTACTCAGATTAACAAATATAAATAAATAATAAATAAGTAAAGCAAGAGCAAACAGACCAAGAGGCCTGGCAAGAGCTTAACTACGAAAGTTTGATGCCTTGATTATGATGGTGCAAGCCGCAAGTTATGTCAGAACACCATCGCTGCATCCACCCCATCAGAGCACTGTCTGACTCACCCTAACCATGTGGGCACGGAATTTAAGGTCTCATTTGCATGAAGCATCCCCACAGATTTGTCTCCTTGTATGCTCTACAGGTGTTCCCCATCTGCTGCAGTTTCAGTAATCCTTTGTGAATTCCATCTGCAGTCCCTCATAGACTGCAAGATGTTTTTTAATCAAGTCCATGAAGTAATTCTTAAACAAGACCAAATTGCAGATCGAGTTAAATGACCAGTGAACTTCATAACTGACATTTTGTAGTTTGGGTTGTTTTGATTAAACTTGATCTATGTTTAAAAATGAGCCAACTGGAACTGCTACACTGATTATTTTGTGGGACAAGCTGTTATTTTATTTGACATTTATTGGATAGTCAGAAAAATTTAAAATGAAGTTTTGCAAATTAATCTAAAAAAATACAAAGGAATAGACTTCCAGTAATTAGAGTTCTCAAATAAGGCAATGTTGTACCTGAATAATGTAGGAAATGAAATAATGAATATTGTGCAACAGAGTCAGACAGCATTACGTTACACAAGGAGCCAGAACTTATAAAATAATATATCTTAACGTACGCTCCTCTGAGCATATTTGTAATTAAACTGGATATAATTCTGCTATCGATCAGAAACACATGGGAAGTTCTTCATATGTATAGCATGTAAGGTATTTATCCCTTGTATAAATTATACTGACTTTTTATTATTAGCTTTAGGTGTTCTTTACATTTTAATAATACACACTGACGCTATCTTCTCTTGCAACAAAACGAAGAGGAAACGCAGTGTGTACGGCAAATTAACTTAATATTTAATGTAAAACAACTCACAATAACACACTACCACGGAAAATGACAAAACAAACATAATCCAAGAGTTTAGCGCTTTCACCTATCGCATGTAGGCTTCATCAGAACTAACAGCTTATTTTGAAAAAACATTTAAATAACCTTTTTGGCGCGAAAAACTGTTACATTATTTAAAGCTGTATTCACATTTTCGTTACAAAAGCACTTAGTCTACATATTTTTCAACCTATTGATTATAACCTGATTGACTAATAATTTTCAACAAGGCTTAATAATCTAGATTAATATACATATTTATAAGTGAATATAAAATAAAATGAATGAAATAAAATAAGAGATAATGCATCATATAACCAATTATAATAATAACAATATCCATAATTCATTGGCTGTGTAATTAAGATGTTTCATATCTTAATAAAAAACCAAAATTGTTGCCTGAAGACCTGTGTAAAATGTCTCAATTTGTTAATTAATAGTTGCTCAATATAATAAATAATATAATTGAATTGATTAATACTCAATCAATTACATAAAAATGTACAGGCCATGTAAATGCTTATTTCATAATTAGTGTAAAAAATAAAAAAACTTGTTTTAAAACCACATAAATTACTAATAATTCAAAATACTAAAAAATAGTTAAAAATGTTCAAAACGAATGGAAAAACATTGAAAAACATTGTAAAAAATACTATAAACAACTACACCTAGCAAAATACAAAATGAAAAAAACAGAGAGAGAAATATAACTTTCTTAACTTCGCTTTCTTGGAGATACTATTATGATGTACAGCATTCTTTTAGGGTCTTTTTACTGTAAACTTAATAATGGTTTGACGGCTATAGATTCGTTTAAACCAGGCTCTGTGGCAGCATCCGTAAATAGTTGACACCATATTTCCTTGTAACTTAACAGCTCTTTACAGTTACCCCCTCTCAAACTTGGTTTGATGTGTTCTAAAATACCAAAGGTGAATATATGGTCTTCTCCCTCACTCTCTACATGCCTGTATAGTGCATTGTTTTTATCCTTCCTCCTAATGCAATAAATATGATCATAGATTCTCCTTTTGAAAGCCCTCTCTGTTTTTCCAATGTAGTATGCCGAGCATATTTGACATTTAGCTAAATAAATCACATAAGATGTGTTACAATTACCCTATGCATATTTGATTACTGTCTTGTTAATATTGTCTAAAGTAATCCCAGGTACCCTTGTAATGTTTCGACATTGATTACAATTGCCACATCTTTTGGTAGTTGTGACATTTCCTATGTCTCCTCTTTTGAAGTTAGTCTCTTTCCCTAATTCTAAAATTTTCTTCAAGTTGTCTGACATTTTGTATACTATGAGGGGTTTATTACCCAATATTTTGGACACATATGGATCAACTTGGAAAATTTTCCAGTGTTTGTCCAAAATTTCCTTGATTTTACTAACATAGGGTGTGTATGGGAGTATACATGCCTTCTGATATTTATTGAGACATGTTAGTTCTTTTTCGTTGTCTCTTGTGTCTATTACCCCTAGTAGAGGTGAATAGTTAGTTCCCCACTGTGATATTACGTATTGTCCTACTTCCTTCAACATTTTACTGTTGTACATTCTCTCTTTAAACATTCCTGTAATGAATTCAATCTCTTTTAACATTTCCTCTTTTCTAGACGTCATCCTCCTGAATAATTAAGGAAGTGTTTATGGGGGCAGAGTACTGTGATGTGCCACAACACCATAGCTGCAGGAAAGGAAGGCCAACATTGAGATATCTATTTGTTTGTTGGTTTTGATAGACAACCAGGTAGGCTGGGACCCTGTCAAAAAAAGATACAAAACTACTTTAGAGGACTATTTCTTGAAGTAATTTCAGTTACAGCAATGATACATTAGTTTGGATTTACTCAGTTTGGATTGGCCGCCAGTAAGTTGCATATAAGGGAAATGTAGTCAGGGATAGCCTAGCAGTGAGTTGCAGCAGACCCTAAGTAACAAGGGAGAAATGGGTGGAGAAATGGAGACTGTAAGCTGAACCGTAAACTGGTCCTCTAGAGGCTGCCAACATGACACAAGGTAATCAGGTCATGTGATCTCCTCAAGAGACCGTCCTTAGTTAAGTTACAGCTCAGGATAGCACAGAGGAAGTGAAACACACAAGACACAAAGAAATGTTTCTACCTGAATTTTTACTACAAACTGAAGACCCAGCTGTGTTCACATGACACATAAGTCAGACTTGCTTCATTTTTAGAGACAGAATTCACATACTAAGTATGCAATACCACATGTTTTATTGAAAATGAAAATGCCTTTAATATTAATGTTTGCAATTATACAATTCGACAAACTATATAGATACATTGTGAACATAGTCTTACATACTGTGAAATACTATTGCAATGATCCTAAATTAATTTTGAATTAATCTGCCAAAATGGGTATAAATATTACAAGGTACCAGGCAAGCATGAATTTCCATGCATTCAACTGATTCCATTCAGATTAGCAGCTTTGATGCCTATGAATTACTGCATTTCCAAAAAAAAGATTTGGTGTCACATCAGGCATGCCCTTTCTCCTTGGACAATATAACACACTGGTTGAGTATGCTGACCAATGACAGTGGCTACTAGCTGCAACTGATGCTATAAATTGTGATCTAAAATCATCCACACTCCATCTTTCCTTTCCTAAGAATTAAAAACAAACTGTCTTTCGGCTTTTCCCGGTTAGGGGTCACCACAGCGGAACTCCGGTCCGCTAATGATTGGCAGTAGATTTTTATGTGCTGGCTTGCCGAGTCTAACGCACAACCTTCAACGAGGGAATGCCCTTTCACACATGTTGACACACAGAAGACGCTCTAACTGAGAATCGAACGTGCAACGTCTAACTATGAGGCGACAATGCTACCGCAGCACCACCACTGCAGCAAAATGCTGTTTTATTAGACAACTGCTTCCATTTCAACTGCCTTCTGTAGGAGAACCAATCAGACTTGTCATTTTCCCCTTAACAAGAGAAATGATGCAAGAAGCTTGGATTTTTAATTTTCTCCCATTATCAGCTGTAGTGATGAAAGTTGTAAAGGTGTATTTCTCTACTGTAACAGAAAAAACTCCAAGAAAGCCCAAGCTAAGCCCCAGCTAGTCTTCACTATATGATACCTTAAGCATCCTGTTCTGGCAGTCCATGGGATACATGCAGAGAGAAGGAAAGTACAGTTTTGTACCTACCATAAATGTAGATGTCCGAGAGGAATGCATCTGCAGTCTTTACAAATGGGTTGTCCTGTCGTCAGGCAGCCCTTCGGTCGGCCGGATTCCAAAGTCTGGGTCTGGCTTCGGCTGGTGTCGCACTTCACCCGACGTCATTGCGGCAGTTCTTCGGGTATAAAGGCATCAGCCGACGCCATTTTCCTCAGTGTTTCTTGCCCCAGATGCCAGGTGCCCTCTTGGATGGCTAAATTTGGATAAATGCCAAAGTTTCCAAATAGTAGAGAGCAAACACACAAAATAAACATGTATGTACATATATACAAACAAATACACCATAATAGATAAACCCCAAGCTAGCTGAAGATTGGTAAGTACCCTAGGAGTACCTCAGAGGGGAAGGAGGGTGGGTAATCCTGACTACAGATGCATTCCTCTCGGACATCTACATTTATGGTAGGTACAAAACTGTACTATGTCCTTCAAGGATGCATCTGCAGTCTTTACAAATGGGTAGAATACCATAGCTAAACTAGGGAGGAGGAAATGAGAATAGATTATGGTGTAGTCAGGATCCCTTGCAAAACAGCAGTGGCAAAGCCAGCACGGGATCTAGAGTATAGAGGTAAGTTATAATGCTTGGCAAATGTATGCACGGAGGTCCAAGTAGCAGCCTCTATAATGTCCTTGGTAGCCACTCCTCGTAAGAAAGCTGTGGTAGTGGCTGTAGCCCTTGTGGAGTGAGGCCTGATATTCTCTGGAGTTTTCTTTCCATGGTAGGAGTAACAAAATCTAATGCAATTTCCTATCCATTTGGAGATTGTCTGTTTAGAAATTGGTTTTCCTTCTTTTCCTGTTGCATATGCTACCAGAAGCTGGTCAGTTTTTCTATTGTTTTTTGTCCTGTCCAGGTAGTAGCGTAATTGTCTGTGTACATCCAAAGTATGTAAGAGCTTTTCTCCCCTGTTCTGTGGATTGGGGAAGAATGTAGGAAGGTGGATAGCCTGATTTAAAGAGACTCTGGATACCACCTTATGCATAAATGTATGATTTGTTCTCATGGACACTCTATCTTGATGGAAGATCAGGAAGGGTTGTACTGCCATTAATGCCTGTAGTTCAGAGACCCTTCTTGCTGAAGTTATTGCCAGCAGGAAAGCAGTCTTCCAGGATAAGTATTGCAATTCTGCTGTAGCTGCTGGTTCGAAAGGAGGTAGAGTCAGTTTTTCTAGCACAAAGTTCAAGTCCCATGCTGGCAATGGAGGTTTCCTGGGAGGTTTTACATTTTTAATTCCTCTCAGAAACTGTCTGAGCAGAGGATGCGAGAAGACAGGAGGATCCAAGCTGTATTCTGCTGAAATAGCTGATGCATGTATCTTGATGGAGGAATAGGACAGGCCTGTATGGAAGAGCTCCGTCAAGTACTCCAGGATGTTGGCTATGTTTACCAGTGTCACATCTTGCCCCTTTGCAGTACTCCAGATGAGATATCTTTTCCATTTTGCTGCATAATTCTTTCTTGTTGAAGGTCTACGAGCCTCCAAGATTATGTCTTTAACCCTTTGGGATAAATTTGGGTTAATTGCTGTTATGTAATGTTCCAGGCAGTTAGCTGCAGAGTTTTTAGGTTTGGATGCAGAATGTTGTAGTTGTTCTGTGTCAGCAGTAATGGGATCAGGGGCAGTGTCCATATTTGTTCCCGGGACATGTTCCTCAGCAGTGGATACCAATGTTGTCTTGGCCAGTCTGGGGCTATCAGAATGATCCTCGGACGTTCCTCTTTGATCTTGAGAAGCACCTTGTGCATCAAAGGAAGTGGTGGGAATGCATATGCTGTCAGGCTTTTCCAACTGAAGGATAGGGAGTCCACCTTCCAAGCAAGTGGGTGGTAGGTCCTTGTGCAGAATTTCTTCAACTGGTGATTGAATGGGGATGCAAACAAGTCTATTTGTGGTAATCCCCATTCTCTTGTGATGGTTCTGAAAATGTCCGGATGCAGCATCCATTCGTGGGCATCTGTTGTAGTTCTGCTTATTATGTCTGCTAGAATGTTTTCTTTCCCTGCTACATAAATTGCCTGTAACTGAATGTTGTAGCTCAGAGCCACATCCCATAGGTCCAGTGCCAGCCGGCATAGAGGGTATGAGTGTGTGCCTCCCTGTTTGTTGATGTACCACATAACTGTGGTGTTGTCTGTCCTTATCATCAACTGGCCTTCTTGGAGAAGAGGTCTGAATGCCTGGATTGCCAATTTTACTGCCATCATTTCTTTTAGATTTATGTGCAGATGCAGCTGGTTTTGCGTCCATAGGCCTTGAATGCACTTGCCCATCATGTGTGCCCCCCAACCGAGGTCTGAGGCATCTGTCGTGATGGTTTGTCTTGGTTGACTTTTGCAGAAGGGCAGTCCTGTGTTTGATTGACAGGCCTGAGCCCACCATAAGAACTCTTGCTTCAGGCATGGGATCACTGGAATTTTGGTTTCTAGGCTGTGCTTGTGCTGAGACCACAAATTCTTTAGGTACCACTGTAGCTTTCTCATATGAAGCCTGGCATGAGGGACCAGTATTATGCAGGATGCCATGAAGCCTAGAGCTTGTAGCACTTTTCTTGCAGTTAGATGGCTCTGCTTTGTTAATGCCAAGAAGTAGAGAGGAAGTTGCTCTTTCTTTTCTGCAGTTAGAAATGCCATTTGTTTTGATGTGTCCAGTTCTGCACCCAGGAAGGTTATTCTTTGGGATGGAATCAGCCTTGACTTTTTTGTATTGACTGTATATCCCAGAGCTTGTAGCAGGTAGATGGCTCTTTGTAAGTCTTCTGTTAGTTTGTTTTTGTTGTCCGCTTGTATCAGGCAGTCGTCCAGGTAGGGATAGATTTGAATTCCCTGAAGTCTGCAATGAGCGATTACTGATGCCAGGCATTTCGTGAACACTCTGGGCGCAGTAGATAAGCCAAAGGGCAATGCTGAGAATTGATAATGCTCTGATCCTGCAAGAAATCTGAGGTATCTTCTGCAAATTGGTCTTATGGGGACGTGCAGGTATGCCTCCTTGAGATCTAGAGTTACCAGCCAAGACTCCTTGCCCAGCATGGTAAGAAGCTGCTGTAGGGTCAGCATTTTGAATTTTGGAACAATGAGGAATGTGTTTAAAGCGGACAGGTCTAGAATAGGCCTCCATTTGTTTTCTTTTCTTGGAACCAGGAAGAGCCTGGAGTAAAATCCCTTCCCTTGCTCCATAAATGGTACCTTTTCCACAGCTCGCATTCTTAATAATTGAGATATTTGTTTTAGAGCTTCTGTCCTTTGAGAAGGTGGTAGGTTTGGCATTCCTCTCTTTCCTGGTAGAGTATGGAAACGGAACCTGTAACCTTTGTCTATAGTCTGCAAAATCCATTTTTCTCTTGTAATGCAGTGCCAGTTTCTTGAAAATAATGTTAGCTTTCCGCCTAAGGGTGCTTCTAGTTGTTCCCTGGTAGGCGGTGCCACCGCCAGGTCACTGTGATTGAGTTGTTGTAGTGGTGGTGGCTGTATCCGTGCCTTGTTGGTTGTTACCCTGCCACTGGCGACCCCTGTAGGCACCCCTGGATTGGTTTCTGCCTCTAGAGCGCCTATTCCTGCCTCTTTGTGCCTTAGAGGAGTCCGGAAAGGACCAATTCTTGGAGGGCCAATTCCTGCTAAACCTTGAAGGTTGAACTTGTAAGAAATCTTTTACTGTTTGCACAGATTTTGCTTTCTCTTCCATCTTTTTTAGTACCTGCTGTGCGGGGGCACCAAATAAATTGACCTTGTCCATAGGTGCATCCAAAAGCTTAGATTTGACATGGTCTGGTAATGCCTGTTCCTTCAACCATGCATGCCTCCTGATAACTGTGCCAGTCATGGCTGATCTAAAGGAAGCCTCCAGTGCATCATAGCCACATTTTAAAGAATGGTTACTAACCTGCTGTATGTTATGTAACATTTCTTGAACATACTTTTTATCTAAAGATTCTTCAGAGGACAGCTTTTTAGTCAACTGGTCAAGCATAAACTCTTGATATTGAATCATATGAAATTGGCAGTTCAAAGCTCTAGCTGACAAAGTAGCAGAGGTGTAAACTTTTTTGCCCCATCTCTCTAAGGACCTGGATTCCCTTCCAGAGGGAGGGTTTTAGAAGAAGTAGCTGCTACAGTTTTAGGGCCCTGGGAGATAGTCTCTGGATCTGCAAAGGGGCCTTATATAAGTGGTGATGAGTGTCCGGGACCCTGTAGTACCTATCGGGCTTAGCAGGAGCCAGAGGTAAAGTATCAGGAGCAGTGCAAGCATCATTAAATGCATCATCAACAACAGATAGAACTGGAGGAATAGCTAAAGGCCTATGCTGTGGCAAGTGTAGAAAGGTCCTAAGCCTTTTTCTAGAGTCTGAGAAATCTTGGCCCTGCCACTGAAATTGTTCCCTCATAGCATGCAAGGTTTCCCCAAAGGAAAATTCCTCAGGAGGAGAGGCTGAAGGGATGGACTCCTCAGCATCAGAGTCTTCGTAAGGAGAATAAGAAGCCTCAGGAGGGTCTGTATGTTCTGAGTCATCAGAGGAATCATCTGTGGCTACTGGCTCAGGGGCTCTGCTCTAGGCCTCTTTTCTGGAGGAGGAGAGAGGCCCTGTCTGGATGAGGCTGGGCTCCACGAATTAAAGAGATGAGATCCTCTGCCAAAGAAAGCATATGGGAGCTGGTGCTGGGCCTGTGAGAGGGGGGCTTGGCAGGCACAGGTTTTGATGTTTTGGCTGCTTTAGCCCTGGCAAAGGCCTTAATAGACATAGCTGGAGGAGGCCTAGCAGCTCCACGTGCAGGGGTAGAAATATCTAGGGGAATGGTGTCTGATAAATCCTGTGAAATCGTAACAGAAGGTTGGATTTCAGAAGCCGTTTCTACCAGGATAGAAGAGGCCTCGGTAGAAGGCAAGTTATCGGCTGAAGAAAGAACCGCTTGCTCGGTTTCAGCCGAAACCGAGACACTCGTGGTTTGCTTAACCGGGGTTTTGGCCGAAACCGCGGACCGCGAGTGTCGGTCTTTTTCTTTGCGTTTTTTGGTTATTTGCGTAGTCGGAGGATCCGACGGCATAATGTAGGCAAAATCGGAGCCGAAAATCTGCTCAGCAAAGTCCGAGCGACGTCTAAGCGTCCGTCGGTTAAAAGAAGCACAGGCTAGACAAGCTGCTACGTCGTGGTCTGGGCCTAAACAATGTATGCAATAGGAGTGGAAATCTTTATGAGTTATTTGTTTCCCACAAGATAAACAGTTATTAACTTTCTCTGACATCGGCTGAGGCAAGAAAGAGTCCCCAACGGGGTACTTAGCTTTATGGAAGTCTTCGAAGTAGTATTCGGTAGTAGTAATCTCTGGATCTGACCGACCGGCACTTGCGAACAGCTTCTGCTTCGGGCGCCACGCGGCAAGAAAGACTGAGGAAAATGGCGTTGGCTGATGCCTTTATACCCGAAGAACTGCCGCAATGACGTCGGGTGAAGTGCGACACCAGCCGAAGCCAGACCCAGACTTTGGAATCCGGCCGACCGAAGGGCTGCCTGACGACAGGACAACCCATTTGTAAAGACTGCAGATGCATCCTTGAAGGACATCAGGCATATTCGAGTTGTCATATCTCGAAGAATGTATTTGACTCTTTGGTTACTTCTTTCTACTTGATCATATTATTATGGATCTCTAGGATTGGAAGTTGTGTGTGCAACTTTTCATTAAATGGCAAAAGACTGAAATTCCTAGCAAGTAAAATGATGTACTATTGTCAAATGCTACCTGTTCAGGTTTACCATGTGTAGAGTATATGGACTTCAGACTGTTAATTACAGAAAAGTGTTGCAATACCACTTGACCAATAATTTCTTTCTGTGTGCAGTAACCGTCCTTTCATTACATTAACTACTATTATTTTTAATCCTATACCATACAAACTGACCTCAAGCAAATTCAGACTCATTTCAAGTTATAATAACAACAACAACCATCTCAAAAAGATGCATCAATACCAAGTTCTGTTCAGATGTTTTAAGCAATTCATCTCTAAAAATAACAGACATCTTTAAAATCACAAAATTAATACGCACATTGCCATGGAAGCAACTCTATCAACAGAGCTAGAAGCACAGAACTGGGAAGACATTTATTCAGATGATAACCCAGTAATGCTCTATCAAATGTTCTAAATATTTATTTAGATATTTATTTATTCATTTGATTTCAAAGAAAGAAAAGATTACAAAAATTATGAAAATTCAAAAAATACATTCCTAAACATATTTATATATGTTATAGTATTCTTTTACTTTCTTTCAAACTTAAATTTTTTTTTCTCTTTAACTACCAGTTAACAACCTTAGCCAATGTTTTTACATAGACATTGGTAAAAAGAAAAATCTAAGCAATTAGCAGCAATAGTTTAAATTCCCCACTACACTTCCATCTGCTTTACGTGTGTTTCTTTCTTATATTATTAGATGAACATTTATTAAAGATTTGCAGCAATGATTCACTTATTTTTCCAAAACTAAAAATACTTGGAAGAAGAAAAAAACACAGTTACTATTAAAATGTTTCTACCAATCCCATTAATATTCCTTTCCATAAAAAAGTTAGTCCCTACTTTGTTCTGTATAAAGTTTCTATGGTAATCACTCTGTTATAGGCTTTCACAAGAAATCCTATTTTCTATTTGTCTTTTATTTGAGCTAGAAATGCTACAATATTTTGTGTCTGTCAGTAATTGTTTTCTTAGCTACCAGTCTTATCAGAAAGGTCACTGAACGGCCATTTGGTTTGCAACAAATGCTTTTATTCCATACTACTGTCATAAAATGCTTTGTAATCTGAAAATCTTTATGTACAATCTAAGAAACAAAGTATGCCCAGTCATCTTTAATTGTACAAAACATGTACATAACTAAACTATGCTCTCTTGTACGCAGACACCCCATTTACATCTCTACCACTAAACATTATCATTTAGGAACATTGCCCTGTATCTGTTTGCTATACAATATATTTATGAAGCAATTTCTAAGTAAATATTCTAAAACAGTGGTGATTCAGTAACATATCATGCCATTAAGCCAATATTATCCGGTGTGCATTCATATTTATCTGTGCTTCTAACTCTAAGGAGCTGCATTTCTGGGCAATTTCTTGAAGTTTTCAGTTCTTGAAGCTTTGCAGTAGTCACTGGTTATTTGTTACTACCCAGAACACTTCTCCTTCCTCCTGTAGCAGATCCTCTTTACATTCTTTAGATGTGCTTTGGTAAGTGTATGTGCATCTGGAGTGTGCAGTGTCCATAAGCTGTCCTGGACTTTACTGCACTTGAAGATCAGAAGTCAGTAATGTTAATACTTTCCTGTAACTTTTCCTACCATCTCACACATGGACTGTACTTGTAATCTATAATGAAGTTGGATTATTGGACTTTTTAAAGGTATATACTCAAAGTGCTGGAGGCTTGTGTAAGTAATTTTTAAATATACTTCGATGTAACCTTTTCTCAGAGAGTACTATAATGCACTTTCCATACACACAGTCATGGAAGTGTTGGCAATTAAAAAATAATGCAAGCATTTATTTTTCTATCTGTGCATAGTGAGTCTGCATTTGTTAATCCCTTGAACAAGCAACTAGTCTGTTTTACGTCACGGCTGTACCCCCTTTTTTTTAGATTGCAGCAATGTATAGAATTGTTGGTAGTGTTGCCTCACAATATTTCAGTATTGTTGCAGAAATTACCAACAGTTTTAGTAAATAAATATTTTCTTGATTCACTGACCAAGACCATACTGTGCCATGTTCTTGTACCCTTCATAGAGGGAATTTTTGACAAGGGTGGAATAAAATTAAACAAATACTGTATAGCTCCAAAGAATCACATGAGGGCAATAAACTTTTAAAGATATTGTACTACTTGCAAGATTCACGTACGACAGGATTCATCACTGAGCTTTTGCATGCTGTTAACAGTATGAATTGGGTCTGTACATGACTGGATACTTGAACTTCAGAGAAGTAACACCAGGTTAACAGTATGTTGTTACACCACAAACCCTGTGATTTTCTATCTTCAACTCAGTCATCTGTTATGTTCCTGATTTTTTGCAGCTGATATTAGAATGTCATCTACAATGTTAACAGGATCTTCTAGTCCCTTGACTGTGCTTGTAGGGTAAAATCAGGAAACCTCTGGTGCCAACAAGATTGCAAAAGGTAAAATGAAAAATCTGTATTTTCTGATGGTGTATCAAATTTACAAAATTTAGAACTTGGCTTATGTAGTTTTATTTACCAGAATCCTTGGTTTGCACGGGTTTGCTGTAAACAATTAAAATAATCTGGCATTATACAAATCACCAACCAGTTCTTCAATAATATCCCAAGAACAGCCATCCCAGTGTTGTAGAAAGATGGAGACCTGGCTGCTCCCAAGGACAGCCATCCCAGTGTCAGAAAGATGGAAACCTGGCTGCTGCTCTAGTGACCTGATTTCAATTAGCAGCTGGGTACTTGTTTGAGATGGCAGAAGGACTGGCATACAGAACTGGGGGGAGGTGCATGTTATGGAGGACATATCCTTAAAGCCCTAGTGAAGGCCAGGATTTTATGAGATCACCAGGCTGGGTCACATGTGGGAGAGGCAAAGGAACATGACTGCCCTAGGATTCAGGGTAACCATATCCTTAGATCTTCAGAGCTTACACTCAGAGCTATTTCACAAAATGTTATTATACAGAGGGATTCGTATTGATTAGAAAAGCCCTAGCACCAGCAAATGTAATGCTGTTAGTGACTAGTTCCACTCCATATTCTTCTCCTTGATTGCTATATGATGGCCTCAGCTGAACATAATACCAGTCTGAACGTACAATTCCCAGTCCTCGTCTCCCATTAGGTGGCATTAAGAAAGAAGAGGGGAAACACTACAGCAACAGAGAAACTGAGGATCAGCTGTAACATGGAACAAAAAAATCTGGAGGGATAATGTCTTGTCTTGTTGAGATCTTGTGGGTCAACACACATTCTGACTTTGTTCTGTTTAATAATGTTCACTTTACTACTGACCCTTTCCATAAGTACTTTTACAAGACTATTACCCTTAGTGATGCAGAATCTTTAATATGTACTCAGTTTTGGCTTTAAGTAAAAAGAGTTGTCTGTATGGAGCAAGAATCACAGGGAGCTGCTTCATATGGTATCTTTACATGATGTTCTACTTGTAAGCATCTCAGACTTCTAGCCAATTAAATTACATGTTCAGACCAGCACTGCCTTTCTGTGGTATTGACTCACCATTCTATAATTCATGCCTCAGTACGTGTAATAAATTACAAACTGCTGACATGTTTTTCTTCTGTTCTTTAACTGTAGTGGGCTGCTCTGCAGTAGAAATTTGAATATGCATGTTTTTCTTTGTGTTTTGAACCTGATTGCAGGTTTAGACTGCCCTTTAACTGTGTTTCCTTAACATTTCTTAATAAGCATGCCTGTACTTCATTGAGGCATTTCCATTGAGCGTTACTGTGACCTTTTTTTCATGGTAGCTTGCTGACATTACATGCATGTGTATTGTATGAGAAAGCAGTGTACTGCAGTTTATTTTTCCCCCAGTGTAGTCTGACTGTGGATTTAGTGTATATACATAAGTTAGAGGTGTGGGGGGATTCCTTGCAGAGGTACAGGGGCTTGTTCATTAACAAAAAAAAAGTAATTTTTCTATTTTTTTAGTTTTTCAAGATACGAGTCTCAATACTGAAAATCAGTAAAGAGTGATTCATTATAGAATGAGTCAATGGGACAGAAGGGAAAAACTGCTCAAATATTTGAGTAGAGTCCCTCATCAAATATTCAGTCTTGCATTTTCTCTCAGCACTGCATCCCAGCCAGCACCAATATACTATGTATTCTGACTACATACCACATTGTTATCATTTAGACTAGAACGAGTGTTCATTTTTCATCTGGACAGTGTGTTGCGTTCTCTTTATCATACCCAGCATCACACAAACATAAGCATCTCTGGCCAAAATATCTATCTATTTTAGATTTTGCAAGGTGACAATGTGAATCAGCAGCCTATATACTTTATGTTTGTATGCCTTTACTACCAAGGCTTTTGCAGGGTGGTTGTTAACATTGTGGGGGGCCCCAAGTGAGTTTCAAAGTTGAGCCGCCAGACACTTTCAATCTAAGTATCATCCTTTTATTGACACCACTCTTTAGTGACCATTTAGCTCAGGTTAGAAAGCATTAAGAATAATTCACACAAACAGAACTGTAGTTGCAATGCTGTTACATAACAACAGGCAGGTATGACACCAAGTTGGGCCATCCTGCACCCAAATATTCACAATAACTGCTGTTTAGTTACAGTGATGTTATACTGAAATAATGCTATTTACAGTCTTGGCCTAAGAAGGCAATGAAATGCTGCAACCAATCAGGACCTTCAGTTTCATTAAGTGGACCTGAAAGATTGCAGCTTGAGAATGAAGGAAAGCTGCAACCAGTCAGTTCCTTTTCTTGTAAAAGCAGACTTGAAAGATTACAGCTACACACATTTAAGCTGCTGATAAAAAAAAAAAAAGAAGGAAAAATAACTGAAGCAATACCCAGATTAGCCTTTTAACAGCAAAGGCATGGGATTTGAAAAGGCCCCCAGACATTTACTTCCCTGCAGTCGTATGCCAAAAGGCCCCCAGACGTTTACTTCCCTGTAGACATATGCCAAAAGGCCCATAGATGTTTACTTCCCTGCAGCCGTATGCCAAAAGGCCCCCAGATGTTTACTTCCCTGCAGCCGTATGCCAAAAGGCCCCCAGACATTTACTTCCCTGCAGCCGTATGCCAAAAGGCCCCCAGACGTTTACTTCCCTGCAGCCGTATACCTCTCATGCTTTCTTCAGGGGGTCCCTCCAATAACATGCCTTTTCGGGATGCCTAGCACCAGGTAATGGCTTATAATGTGTCAATATTAAGGCATCAAACTTACACATTCTTCTTCTTCTTTGTCTTGTGTAGATGCATGCAGGTTTTCCTCTGTTTGAATTCAACATTTTATATGTAGATTTAGACATTGTATTGCATTCTGAACCAGAGCCCAGTTTAAATAAACTATTTAGTGATTATTCAGTTGCTTTTCAGACCAAATGGAAGGGTGGGCTCCACTGCGTTCAGCATGTTTCCATGCATGCAATGTGGCAGAAGACTGGCTGCCAGCCCTATATGTTGTGATATTTTACCATTTGTGCCTGTTGGCTGGCTTTTCAATAAAACAGCTGATTTCTAATTTGTGTAACCAGATCCTGCAATTTTTCACAAACTGCAAGATATTTGTCCATCAAGCAACACTTAGAGCTAACATCTGTTATCAGAGTTACGATCTCCATTGCTACCTCAGGTGCCTTTCCAAGTTTTTCCTACTCCTGCTTGTTGTTGTGTAGATCGCCAAGACCTGACTGTTGCTGTACAGATGGTGTGGAGGTATGGTTGCTCAGTGATTTCAAGAACTCACCACTTTTTCTCACATTGATATTGTTTCTAATGCGAAAGGCAATCTCAGGAGTAGTGGATGTGTGTCTGCATTGTGTACGCATGTGGTATCCTCTGTAAGTTGTGGACTTTCCCAAGTGGATTACTAGCTCTCTTTGTGCCTTGTATTTGGAATCTCCTAATGGTTTGCTGAAGGCCTCTAATTATCTATGCTACCTGGCAATCATGTTTTCTGTTTGGAATTTAATTGAATTATCACTTTTAGTCTGGTCATGACTTCCTTCTTAATATTTACTCCAGTATCAACACTGTTCTATACGTGTAGTCTTGAATTATGGGACATCACTATCACTACTAATTTTAGAGCTTAACAAAACCACTGTCACCTGCTCTTTCCTCCATCTACTGAGACTTCAATTTTCTTTCATTCTGTAATCATTATCAGAACTTCTTGATGTAATGTTCATATCTCATCCCATTTTAAGCCATCTACTGAGTACTGCAAATTTATTTGAGGCTTATAATCATATTAGGTGTTTTACATTTATTTTATATCATAACCCATTTGACTGCTTTATCTTGATTTATGCAATTAGAAAGCATATTTTGTATTTATAGTTTTTCTTAATTTTTCACTGTTATATAATAATTTAAAGTATATTTTCATATTTTTACTGGATATTAATTCAGTACTTTTATTTACCTATGATGGGACAACGTGCTGTGCATGTTGGCTCTTTGCCTTTTTTCCTATACAGTTGTTAAGACCTATTATAAGGAGATACAGAAGCTATAGGAACCTGAGGCTCTCAGAGTGGGATGCATACCAGTTATTTTTAGTCACTACTGTGGGATGAAGTGTCATGGTTTTGCACATGAATCCCTCATGCATTCTGTGGGCAGTTTGATAGGGCCAGTATAATAGAGGCATCAGTTTGGGCACTGAATTTTAATGCTGAATTGGTCTATACTAAGATGAGTGCCTTATCCAAATTGAAGAGCTCTGACTGGACAATTCTCACACCTTTTCTTCTGACTTTGCTTAATATGTTTGTGATACAGCATCCAAGGGCTGGATCAGTCTGAGATGGAGTTTGAGGTTATTTTCATTCAACCACTAAACTGAAGAATGTTAAAGTTATAAGTACCAACTCATTTGAATATGTTATGGGTACATCCTTGTCTATTTGTCTACTACCCAGCCTGTAGCGTAAGTAAAATAACTCCTTTGCATTACTAAGACATTCAAACTTACTTGGGTAGTTTCTTCTGGTGCCCAAAAATATGGGCAGACTCAAGGCTTGGTGTTCTAACCTGGTGTCTTCATTAGTGATTTTGTGGTGATACTAGTTAATTTGTCAGACCATTCTTTTGGTCAGTACATGGTTAACCTACTCTGGATTGCAGTGCATTACCTGGATCTAGTGAGCCTTTGTTAGTTGGTCAGCTTCAAGATTACAGTGCTATTAGTCTGAATGAGTGATTAATACCCTTAGTACCTCACTGGACATTTTAGCTAAATGTCATGCTTGGCTGGTTCACCTGGTTCTGCATGAGCCACATGGCTTAACTTTGATCTTGGTAACCCTAGGATGACGGATGCAGACTCAAGCCCAAGTGCTGCTACAGAATAAGACCAAACATGCTCCAGATAATTGTTTTTTGACCTACTAGACAGAGATCTCCTGATAGAATTGATTCATTTGCCTTGGGAGACATCTGTTGCATTAAACTAACCAGTAGTCCTCTTCCAGGTAGTGGGGAGATTGTACAGTCCAGAATATCTCATTACCTAGAAAGTTTTATCAAGTGAAGAAGAAACTTGCTTCTAGGTTTACCCTCATTAAGCCCACTGCTGTGCAAGATGCATATTTATAGCTCATGTATGGTCCAATAGAATTAGTACCACCTTTCAGATTGTATGTGTTTTTGGTTTCCATTTATGATTATTTTATCTCTCTTGTTTCCGGTATGTGCACCACTGCATCAGTGGTTCATTCCAGGCTTGTTTTAAACTAAGACATAATGTGAGATGACATTTCTAAAGGTCTTTAATTATCTTTGTATTGGGAGTGACCAGTTTTACTACTTATTCTTGGTCTACTTGATTTATCTTCAGCATTTGACAAATTTGGCTATGCTATCTTACTTGGCCAGCTGTAACATTACAGCGCCATCAGTAGGGTACTTGTGGAAGAGTTTGAATCCTACCTTTCTGGATGATCACAGACAGTAGTGTTATGGGTTAACTAATAGGCTACTTCTTCTCTGTGCTGTGCTTTATAGCAGGGTTCTCTTTTCTGCCTCAGTTGTTCAGTGTGGATATATATATATATATACACACACACAGAGAGAGAGAGAGTGAGTGAGAGAGATACTGTAAATACATGTATACACATTTAAATATATATGTATATATATATATATATATATATATATATATATATATATATATATATATATATATATAGATATAAATATAAATATAAATATAGATATATAGAGACACACACTTCCTTTGGGCAATATTTGTATGAGATGTTGCAATATCATTACTATGCTGACAATATATGGCTTTACCTCACCTTCCGTATGGAGGCTATATCAGCTGAAAATGATCTAGTTAGTGGCACAGAGTACCATACTGGGATGGTTCATAGATTCATAGGTAAAAACTAGGTTAAGGACCACCAGGGTCTGTATAAGCCTAGCCACAGAACCCAGTCCAGTTGTGTCCCCATGTAACATGAGCTCTGTTTGGAGTGGTATGTTAGTTAGTAGTTTGCTAATGGTTTAATAGCGGGGGGGGGGGGGTGTGGTAGTTAGGAAATATTTACCTTCAGCCTCTGTCTACCAGAGACATTGGGGACAAACCAAGGGTGAATGTTCAATTTCCCATTCAATGGTCAAGGTTATGTTTGAATAGGGTTAGGGATGGACTCTGCTTCACATGGACGGTTAGCCTATTCCAGAGTGTGGAGATCATTTCAGACACACAATTGTCTTGCCAGCAAGTTCTGTTTATGTTGTAAGTAATGTTTGAATCCTTGGATCTAGTGTTTCTTGTGCTATTAATTAATTATGAGTAATAGTTCAAAACTGTCTAAAACTCAATACAGCCAACACAGCTGTGATGGTTATACACACCACTCTCATACCAAGTTTTCAGTTTTATCTCCTAATATTGTCTTTAATGTAGATGCACAGAAAATGTAAGAGTGACAAAGGTATGTTTGACAGTAATTACTGATGACAAGCTGACATTAAATGTCAAAAACTCTTCTGTTTTGAAATCTACCTGTTTCTTTCTCAGAAAGACTGCATTTATTAAGCATGCAGATCTCCACACTGTAATGTATGGCCTAGTGCTCTTCGATATGGACGACTTTAACACTTAACCTAGGGGTTGGTTTTAGATTAAAAACATGATTGCCTGCAAGGTACGCAGACCACTTCAGCCAGCTACCAACATATTATACAATCTCTTCTTGGATTGCACTGGCTTCCTATCTGACAGCATATCATATATAGTCTTATCCAAGTTTATCTGGTCCTTCACAGCCTGGGTCCTCTATCTTCAAAATCTGTTGACTTGGTATTGGTGTTTCTGCTTCCTGGATTTGGAAACTTTGGGACTGCTGCTCATTCTGGTGATGCATAAGCACATGGCCTTCTAGAGACCAGATCTCATAAATGTATTACTTGACTAGCTGAGAGGGTCCCAAACAATGGTGGCATTAAGCATTCACTTACAATAGAGCTGTCTGAACTTGCTCATGAATGACTTGTTATGCTAAAACGTGACAGTTTATACTGTAAAACCTTTGATTTGATTTTCTTAAGTTCTTCATATATATATATATATATATATATATATATATATATATATATATTTTTTTTTTTTGTCTTTTAGGCATACAGTTGCTGGCCTCAAGAACTCAGATAAACTTGAAGTTGAATTTCAAACTTTAATGCCTTTCATACAGTCATTCTGTTCATCCCATAATAAATTACTGTTGCATTTATACTGAAACATCTTCAATTTTGACAGCTCATTGATTTTTACAACATTAAAATATTGCTGTCCTGCCTTTTTTTCAGTTTTAATCACATTCTGTCAAGTGGTTATTCCCTCCACATGATTTATTTTTATCTCAACAGTGGACTTCCTATGTAGGTATCCACAACATGTAAACAGGATGAGGTATCAACCTGCAAAGTTATCAATAGGTTACATCTTTTTTGCCATATGGTAGCCCACATTTTTGTTTTTATTTATGGTTATTATTTTAAAGTTTGTAAGCATTATTTTTATATAATTTCATAGTCAGTGCCACTTTTATACACCTCTGCCTCATCTGTTACACTTTTATGTTGCACATTCAAACCTTCACTGGTTAAATCAGCTTTTCTTAATCATCTATCCATTGAGTGATGTTTTTATGCCTTGGGTGACTATCTCAATGAACCAGGCTATTATCCATCTTTGCACACTTGTGCTCTGTGTTTTAATCCAGTGTAGCAATACTTAAATCATGCTTGGTAGGTTAATAAGTTTTATTTGTAGCTTTCACTCAACAGAGCTATCCCAGGTAATCCATTCTGGGCAGCTGGATACTGGCTGGCCAATAATTTATTGACCCAGGACTGCTAAGCTTTATGGTGGACATGCACTGACCAATAATAACACACAGACTCTACACACCATTAGCATGGGGTCCCTGGAGTAGGTCAGAGTGGGTCAGGTCCTCAACTCATTTATCACTAGCAAAAAAATGCCCATTTTTGGCAACATTAGTCAATGTTACCAAATTACATAGAAACAATTTTTACTTCAACAAGTGGCTAACCCTGACATGGCAGGCAGCCTGTTATCCATGTTCTCCAATCTAGGGGATACTGCTCACCACATTTGAAGCACATTGTGGTTGGTCTATACAATTCTTCCCCTGATAGCCACCAATCAAATGTCTGTGCTGCTGACCACAACTCCATTCTTGTATGAATTGGAAATGGAAACACCCAGCACATATTTTTTGGGGGGGGGTGGAAGGAACCCCATAGATAGACATATAGAATAGGCAAACTCAACATTGTGCATGGAAGGTGAATATCTTAACTATTATACCTACTGTTTTTTTTTTTTTTTGGCCAAAAAAATGCTGAAATGTAAGGTGTACAAAACAGTGGTGTGGCCACTACAATTATATAGTACAGAATCCTGAGCAGTGAAGTCAGAGTAGCTGAGAACCTAGAGGTGATAAAGATGAAGTGCCTGAAATGGGTGGTAGGATGCACACTGTGGAACAGACGAAGAAAGGAGGACATCAGAACAGAAGCCCAAGTAGCCCCACCTGCTGAGATAGCCAAAGAGAATAGATTATGCTGGATCAAATACATGTTCAGAAAGCAGAAGACAATCTGGTGAGGAAGATTTGGGACAGACAGTAAAAAGGCAAGACGAAACAAGGGCATCAAACAAAGAGTTGTATGTATTGTATAAGAGAAGACCTGCGACAGTCAGGCATGAGTGGAAAGAAAGTAAGAAAATAGCATTGAATTAAACAGATGGCAACAGCTGATACAACATCACAACCCAATGTAGAAAATGGAAAATGGTGTTTGATCCTTTTAATGATTTTACTTCAATGAGATAAGCATCATAAGCCTCCAGGGCCACTTCATTTATTGTCAAAAAAAATTTCCTTCTCTGGCTCACAGTAAATTTGCAATTTACTTTTCAATACTATCAATCTGCCTTTTTTATATTCTTTACTTCTTTAAAATAAAATGTGTTAGATACTTTAATGGCTTCACTGCCTGCCACATGAAGAAATCTGATATATTGCATTTGTTCTGTTTTTTGCAATGCCACTCACAGCAAGATATAGCTCAGAATGTTCATTCAAGGACTTGAAACTTTCTAAGAGGTTACCCTGCAACTTCAGATATTTTGGTAGTTATTTGGTCATCATTTTGAGCCAAAAACTGAAAACATGAGTAAAAAACATGCACTGATGAGCACTATAGTACACATCAAGTAAAATCATGCCATGCAAAACTTAGAGTGAAGGTGCAGTTTAAATGAACTATTTTTACTATGTCCAGTAAGAATTTGAAAAAGAAAAAATGTAAAATGGCAAAGGTGCCATAATGCATGGTTTGCTGGTACAATTCTTGCTTAGCCATGCCTTACTTTAGGAATTGTCTAGAATGGATAAAGAAACACCATTGCCAGAGTGCAGAGAACAATCATCAATGTCCCAATGTAGCAGTAACGAAAATGCCAGATCTACAACAGAAAGTCTTTGGCAAAGTAACATTTCAGGACAACACACGGATGCAATGAATACACAAAACATAAAGACATGCTTCCACCTCAAGCTTTTACTCAAACCTTATGATCTATGCAATGATGACTCACACCAAAGAGCTACTGCTATAAAAAGAAATAGTATTCAAATACCTTGTATATAGGTTCATAGATTCATAGGTGTGTATTAGGTTAATAGTGACTACTCACTTTTTAAACTTAGCCAGGCATCCCAAATATCTGACAAGTTCTGGTACCCTTGGTAATATAAGCAGAGACTTTGGAGAAGAAACATTTACAAGCACAGGCACTAGATATGAACCATTTAAAGGCTGCCTATGTCTCTTAGAGACATAAGTGCCAAACCAGGGGTGAATTTCCAGTTCCCCATCCACTTGCCCAAGTTGCACCTGAATTGGGTTAAGAAAGAACTCTGCTTTACATGGATAAAGAGTCTTTTCTAGAAAAACAGTAGTCTCTGGGATACACATGCGTCTCTCCATCAGGCCCTATTTATTTTATATCACAGGAAATGTTTATGTATTTATAATGGGTAATTCTGGTGCTGTTTGTTTTGCAGATATTCAGGAGGTCCATCACCATGAGGTCTGTTGGCTTGTATGCCTGTCATAGATCTCCCTTAAAAAGACTGTAGGAGACAGCATACAGGGATAGGGCTTTAAGGTGGTCTGTATAGGACATGTTATTTATAGGCTGTATTCCTTTAGTGAGAAGCCTCAACATTCCAAATGGAGCACTGTACTCAATGACAGGTCTGATGTGTGCCAAATATAGTGTAACAATAACCTCCTTGGACCTGGATGCCATGCCTTTGTTTATAAGCTGCACACTGTAGAATGATTTCCTCACTACTGTAGACACATGATGGTCAAAGGCTAGATTATTGTTTATATGCATCCCCAAGTCCCTAACTATTGGGAAGAAGCTTAGGGTGGTGTGGTGTCAATATGATAAGTTACTGGAGGCGGATGACTTCCTGAAGGTTACTAGTATCCATTTATTTCCATTAAGTTTTAATCCATGGCTATGACACTGA
The DNA here is from genome assembly GCF_019279795.1 of Protopterus annectens. NCBI lineage: Eukaryota > Metazoa > Chordata > Ceratodontiformes > Protopteridae > Protopterus > Protopterus annectens. Next base: position 253,171,390 of record NC_056749.1, read on the forward strand.
TTATTTGTTTGTGTCAGCCCTTCTTGGAGAATATTAGAGTCAGTGGAAAATTCTTTGACTACTCCTTTGCAATTTACCAGAGGCCCTTGTCATTGGCATTGACTTCAGAGAAGCAGATGCCAAAAAGGAGTGGCCCCACAATTGAACCCTGAGGGATTCTGCTGGTGACTGGCTTCTTTATAGAGATGGACTCCCCAGTTCCAACTTCCTGAGTCCTGTCTGTGAGCCGGCTGACTATTGACCAGGTGATATAATGGTTTACACCTAACCTGCTGAGTTTGTTAATAATGCCTGGGTGCTGATATTGTGTCAGCTCCCTTGACTAAATTAAGGTAGGCAGTGTGCCATTGCTTTAATGACCTTCTCAAAGTAGTCCACCAGGTTGAGTAAGCATCACCTGCCTGTAACAAAGTCAAACTCAGCTGGGTCCACTATCTGGAGGTTTCCTGTGTCATTGCTGATCATTTTCATGTTAATTTTTTCCATGGCTTTCCATATGAAA